>NC_030811.1:103761861-104062809 GCF_001704415.2 Capra hircus
AAGAAGAAAAAAAAAAAAAAGGACGTGGCAGGTTTCAAGGGGAAAAAAAAATGAATCTATTTAACAGGATACTAAGATTCTGACAGCAGAACAACCTCTGATTTTCAGGCAGAATAGAAATTTACATCTAAATTATACTCTCCACAGCTGTAGTAATTATGAGTGCAATCTCTGGAGTCAGACACTCTGAATCCCAATGCAGGCTATGATCCTTCACAGCTGTATGATCTGGGCCAGTTGCTTGACTTGTGTACATTTCTGTATTTCTCTTCCACAGAGTAGAAAAATGATATCCCTTTTCCTCACATGGCTGTTTGAAGAATTAACCTGGACAGTCCATTAAAAGCACGGAAGGACAGTACCTGGACACGATGAGTGTTCAGCATCAGTGTTTCTAACTATTACCATCCTCAAACAATTTACCTCTGAATTCCAAGGGTAATATTTTATGTAAATGAATAACAGACAATAGGATCTGAGAGCAAGGATATCTTTATAAGAAAATCTCCCTTTTATTAATACATACCCAAAAACCTAAAGCAAACCATTTAAACATGTATATATATATATATGTATACATATATATATAATGCCCAGGTGGCACAGTGGTAAAGAACCTGCCTGCCAGTGTAGGAGTTGTAAGAGGCAGATTTGATCCCTGGGTTGGGAAGATCCCCTGGAGGAGGGCATGGCAACCCACTCCATTATTCTTGCCTGGAGAAGCCCATGGGCTGAGGAACCTGGATGGGCGGGGGGCAGGCTACAGTCCATAGGGTCACAAAGAGTTGGATATGACTGAAGCGACTAAGAAAGTGAACATATTAATCTCTCAGTAGTTTTCGACTCTTTGCCACCCCATGGACCACAGCGCACCCACCAGGCTCTTCTGTCCATGGTATTTCCCAGGCAAGAATACTAGAGTGGGTTGCCATTTCCTTCTCCAGGGGATTTTCCTGACCCAACAATGGAACCCAGGTTGCCTGTACTACAGGCAGATTCTTTAACATCTGAGCCACCAGGGAACTCCAAAGTAGCTAAGCACGCACATATATACTTTCCAAAGTATTTAGGCTGCTACCACAACCTAAAAACAGACAAATTGGGTAGTTAGCAAAATTCAGATGAATAAAACATGAGCAGAACTTTAGCTATTAAACTGTTCAAGGACCAAATGCAATGAATTTATTAGCTCTCAATGGTGCTATGTGAAAGGCTTCTAGTGGTGCAGTCAAGAGGCCTCTGCAACGTCTGAGTTTGGGTACAGAATCAAAGTAGGCTATAATCACCAGCGCTGCCTTGATATCATTCTCCTTTCCTCTCCCTTTCATTTAGGCTAGGAGAGAAGCAAGGCAATGTCTAGGAGAGTTTCAGTCATGAAAAATCAGGAAGGGTCCATGATTCATCTTGCTTTATTAATTCAATAACTAAGTGATTCTGGTAATATTGAGTAAAATAACAGGAATATAAAGGCAAATGAGATGTGGTTTTTTCTTACAAGATGTTTACAATCTAATAGTGAGATCAGTTGAGCAAAGAGTATAGTGATGTGACCAACACAATGTACAATATTCTTAGGGTCAAAGTTAAAAGGTAGAGAATATACAACAGAGGAGATTATACTCAGATCTGGGAGATTAAAAAAAAAAGGTTTAGGACTTCAACAGATAATGAACAGGCTAAAGAAGCTCTTCTAAGTATAAGGAACATACTACGCAAAAGTAAAAAGTTGAAAAAGAACATGTCAAATGTAAGAATGGAAAATAGTTCCTTATCTCTGAACTTCAGGAAAAATTGACAGGAAGGATAAACAGAAGTTGCAAGATGTTGGCAGAACACAAAGAAGGTCAGGTCAGCTCAGTTGAGTCGCTCAGTTGTGTCCAACTCTTTGTGACTCCATGAACTGCAGCACTTCAGTCCTCCCTGTCCATCACCAACTCCTGCAGTTTACCCAAACTCATGTCCACTGAGTTGGTGATGCCATCCAACCATCTCATTCTCTGTCATCCCCTTCTCCCCCTGCCCTCAATCTTTCCCAGCATCAGGGTCTTTACCAATGAGTCAGTTCTTCACATCAGGTAACCAAAGTATTGGAGTTTCAGCTTCAGCATCAGTCCTTCCAATGAACACCCAGGAGTGATCTCCTTTAGGATGGACTGGCTGGATCTCCTTGCAGTCCAAGGGACTCTCGAGAGTCTTCTCCAACACCATAGTTCAAAAGCGTCAATTCTTTGGTGCTCAGCTTTCTTCACAGTCCAACTCTCACATCCATACATGACTACAGGAAAAACCATAGCCTTGACCAGATGGACCTTTGTTTACAAAGTAATGTCTCTGCTTTTTAATATGCTGTCTAGGTTTGTCATAACTTTCCTTCCAAGGAGTAAGTGTCTTTTAACTTCATGGCTGCAATTACAATCTGCAGAGATTTTTGGAGACCCCCAAAAATAAAGTCAGCCACTGTTTCCACTGTTTCCCCATCTATTTCCCATGAAGTGATGGGACCAGATGCCATGATTTTAGTTTTCTGAATGGTGAGCTTTAAGGCAATTTTTTCAATCTCCTCTTTTAGTTTTATCATGAGGCTGTTTAGTTCTTCTTCACTTTCTGTCATAAGGGTGGTGTCATCTGCATATCTGAGGTTATTAATATTTCTCTTGGCAATCTTGATTCCAGCTTGTGCTTCATCCAGCCCAGCGTTTCTCATGATATACTCTGCATATAAGTTAAATAAGCAGGGTGACAATATACAGCCTTGATGTACTCCTTTTCCTATTTGGAACCAGTCTGTTGTTCCATGTCCAGTTCTAACTGTTGCTTCCTGACCTGCATACAGATGTCTCAAGAGGCAGGTTAGGTGGTCTGGTATTCCCATCTCTTTCAGAATTTTCCACAATTTATTGTGATCCACACAGTCAAAGGCTTTGGCATAATCAATAAATCAGAAATAGATGTTTTTCTGGAACTCTCTTGCTTTTCTGATGATCCATCGGATGTTGGTAATTTGATCTCTGGTTCCTCTACCTTTTCTAAAACCAGCTTGAACATCAGGAACATCACGGTTCATGTATTGCTGAAGCCTGGCTTGGAGAATTTTGAGCATTCCTTTACTAGCATGTGAGATGAGTGCAATTGTGTGGTAGTTTGCGCATTCTTTGGCATTGCCTTTCTTTGGAATCAGAATGAAAACTGACCTTTTCCAGCCCTCTGGCCACTGCTGTTTTCCAAATGTGCTGGCATATTGAGTGCAGCACTTTCACAGCATCATCTTTCAGGATTTGAAACAGCTCTACTGGAATTCCATCACCTCCACTAGCTTTGTTCATAGTGATGCTTCCTAAGGCCCACTTGACTTCACATTCCAGGATGTCTGGCTCTAGGTGAGTGATCACACCATTGTGATTATCGGGGTCATGAAGATCTTTTTTGTACAATTCTTCCATGTATCCTTGCCACCTCTTCTTAATACCTTCTGTTTCTGTTAGGTCCATACCATTTCTGTCCTTTATTGACTCCATCTTTACATGAAAAGTTTCCTTGGTATCTCTAATTTTCTTGAAGAGATCTCTAGTCTTTCCCATTCTATTGTTTTCCTCTATTTCTTTGAATTGATAGCTGAGGAAGGCTTTCTTATCTCTCTTTCTTATCTCCTATTGCTGTTCTTTGGAACTCTGGATTCAAGTGGGTATATCTTTCCTTTTCTCCTTTGCTTTTTGCTTCAAAGCAGGTAGGCTAGGGTCAAATTGTGAAGTTTCTAGGGTCAATTTATGAAGATATTTAAAATTAATCTTATAGATAATGAGGAGTCCTTAAATTTTGTCTTATTTTGTTTTTAATTAGGTCATCCTGGCTCTAAAAGAATCACTGACTGGACATTGAAAGGTAGTTTGGTAGGGAGAAAGCTTGAGGGAATAATTAGTTAAATAACAAATTATAACACTCCTTTTGAGAAAGTAAATGAGTCTGAACCAAGGCAATGGCAGAGAAAAAGAGAAAGAAAAAAATGGATATAAAAGATATTTCAGGGGCAGGATTAACTTAATTTGATGATATATACTGGCTAAGCAGGAATGTGAAAAAGTTGAGAATTAATGAATTTTCTTGCATCTGTAAGAAATACAAAAGTAACAAGTTAAAAATGTATATAAACACTTGAAAAGAAGTCTCCAGACTTTTAAATTAACTACTAAAGACCTTCTTGAAGCAAGTGTTAGTGGTGGTAGAGAAATGATGTAAGATGAAAAAGAAGTGCAGCTATCTTAATACATCTGCTCCCAGATGCAATCAAGAATTCTTGGCTTTCTCACTCTGTTATATTGCTTTACATATGAAGAATTTTCATTTTTGAAACACATAAATGTACACATAAAATTGAAATAGATTTTGAGCCTTACTGAATAAACAATATATTAAAAAACAACTTAGACTCAGAACACCTTCTATCATTGATTTTACAAACAAAAGAGAAGAGTTCCTTTTGAAAAGTCACCTAAAGGTCCTTTCACATCAGTATATCAGAATGTTGACAGAGGTGGTGAAGACTATGGCATAAAATGAGCCCAAAAGAAAAATCTGACAATTGCTAACTAACTCAATTCCAAAAAGGCAATGCACTGTGAACTTTTTTCTACAAAGAGTCATTTTTTCTATAACAGTGAAAGCACTAAAGATACTTCCTAACTGAATATAATTTTCCAAGTCAAAAGTGACCACATTTAAATCAGTTCTAATGAAGTGGATGAAACTGGAGCCTATTATACAGAGTGAGGTAAGTCAGAAAGAAAAACACGAATACAGTATATTAATGCATATATATGGAATTTAGAAAGATGGTGATGATGACCCTATATATGAGACAGCAAAAGAGACACAGATATAAAGAACAGACTTTTGGACTCTGTGGAAGAGGGCAAGGGTGGGATGACTTGAGAGAATAGCATTGAAACATGTATATTACCATAAGTGAATCACCAGTCCAAGTTTGATGCTTGAAACAGGGCACTCAAAGCCGGTGCACTGGGAGAACGCAGAGGGATGGGATGGGGAGGGAGGTGGAAGGGGGGTTCGGGATGGGGGACACATGTACACCCGTGGCTGATTCATGTCAATGTATGGTGAAAACCACCACAGTATTGTAAAGTAATTAGCCTCCAATTAAAATAAATTAATTAACTTTTTAAAGTGGCCAATGCCTCAAAAATAAAAATTTTCAGACATGGCCAACACCCACTCCAAAGGAATTGACCCACTCACTAGTCCAATCATACTATTTCCACAAATTATGTGAGTTGTCTCATTGTTTTAGAAACACTGAGAATCATAAAGACTCTTACCACGATTAGGAATATGCATATTAAAGCACATGTTTCTTTTGACAACATTCAAAAATAGGTGCAAAGACAAGGGTCATTTTCTTCAACCCAACAAAGACCGAGCTTGAATCTAACATTAAGGGAGCTTGTCTGGGGCAGGACCTGTGTGGGGGGCTAGAAAAAAAGAGACTGCTCTTGCCTGGTGGGGGTGTAAGCATATAAAGAGTTGAGACACCTTGGTCTAGCTTCTCCTTTATATCTCTCAGGGCTATGCTCTCACATTGCTTTCTCTAACATCTTTTCATTACAGGCTTATAATCCTAATGTCAATATAGGTTATCTTTTAAAATATTGTTGAAAGACGTCACTTTTGGAAGAGATACTTCACTAACACTTCAACTATGCTCCTGGCCTTACAAGATTTTATATAAACAGGTCCCTCTTTCACACATACATCTCCAACTAGAGGCACCTCCAGGTGGTCTGTGTATCTCTTTTTATAAAAGAGCAATAAGGTGCCTTTTCATTTCTACCAGCCCTCACACTTACTGTTGGTCTACTACTGTTCAATATAAATTATCTCAAGATTACTTTGAAAATCATGTATTTATTTCGTCAACTGTATGAATATTTAAGCCAAACAAAAATTCTGGATAACCTGATGCTTAAGCAATATCTCTCATCAGTGAATAACTAATCAACAAAACGACCTTGCTCTATGATTACAACTTCGTTTTGGCAGTTTATGATTTGCTACATTGAATACATGTCACATACTATCAACTGCTATTGGTTAAGGGCATACTATCTTCAGACACTGTAATTAGCATTTTACATATGGCATTGCACTTCATTTGAACCACAAACACACACACACTCATTCACTGACTCATACACAATGTTGTTATTTTCAACTTACAGGCAGAGATATGGAAGCTTGAGAAGAACTTGTTCAAGATTACTGCTGGTAAGTGAAAGAGCTACTGCTTATTACTCCACTGGGTATTTCCTTTATTTTTAAAATTATTTTAATCATATACAATTATACATGAATATATGTTTATCAAAGCATTTAAACATTAGAGGATTTATGAAGCAAAATTTAAAAGCCTATCTTCATAATCAACCCTTGCTCCCTTATAATCCCACCTCTCTCTGTAAAGATAAAACCTCAAATTTTTGATGTATATTGTTCCTAAACATTTTCACTATTTTTCCTGTGTAAATATTTACATCACTAGTGTTGTATTTTATGATTTGCATTTTGTATTTTTTCCAATCAACAATGTCTTTGAGAGGCATAGCTCTTAGTTCATAAAGGTATATCATCTTTATTAAATAGGAAATAGAATTCTAGAATGTAAATGTATATTTCTATTTGGGGTTACCTTTTGTGATAGATCCTTAATCATTACATTCTTTCACAGACATTTTTTTAGCCTTCCTTCTATTGGTTTTTCTGCTCATTATTGCTTCAGATAACTTCATCCCTCTTCTGATTTTCATTTCTATGGTTGTATAGATGTGTGTGATCCTTTTAAAAAGAGTTCACATGAGATAAGCTATCTGAGTAGTCTATGCCTAAAAACGTCTTTACTGGCCATAGGCTTACATTGGGCAGAACAGTCATTCATCTTTCAATTTCTTTTGTTCTGTGATTTTTTTTCCTCTTTCTCCAAAAAAGCGAGGATATTTTTCCACTTCAGGTATTGTGATATCTCACAAGGTGAGCTACATGTGCTCGTGTTTTCTCCAGATCTTTTCTTAACTAGTTTAGGGAAAAGCATGCAGATATTCACAGCCATGCTAGGCTCTTTTTCATAGTGTTCCCAAAAAGGACTGTAACCCCTTTGGGGAATGTTTTTTTCTGTATTATTCCATTTTGTAACTTGAGGAAAGGACTACCTCGCATAGGGTAAGCACTCAATAAATTATATACACGGTTTATATCCTTACTTACATTAGTTTCAATAGGGAGGGTTCATTGATTCTTTAGCCACAACCACGATTTTGGTAGAACACGCGGCCCACAGAGGTTTCTCTCTTACAAATTTAGAGCCTACACTTCACTGACAATTCTCAGAGTGCCTGTATTATATGTGATAAGCCAGAGGAAATGGGTTAGTATTTTAATACATCAAAAATACATCATTTCCTTCTGCTACAAAGCAGCGATCCAGCAGCAGCCACGCTGCATTAACAGTGGAAAAGCAGGAGAACCCCAAGCCTCTCCCCTAGCGTAGTCGTTGCTGGAGGCTGTATTGCACAGAAACTAAGAAAACAGGCTTTGCAGTCAGAGATTGCAGGGCTAAACCCAAAATCTGTTACCAATAACCTGAACCGTCAGATCTTTTTCAACTAGAAAATAGAGACGACAACTCACTCACTGGGTTTTTGTGAAGAAAGATGATTTTATATGCAGCAGAAATAAAAATAGGGGAAACAGTATGAGTTCAACACTTGAGAGCTAACACGCTGAAACTCCAAAGAAAAGGAAAACAAGGCTTTCAGAATGCACCCTGCTATTATAACTCCGTCTTCTCACTGGAGACATTACATTTGCTCAAGTGGGCCAAACAAACTGTGATGGAAATGAGTATCATTGCAATATCCCTGTGGTCATCTTTAGCAGTAGGTGGTGGGAGGAGATCACACTGATTCTGTATGTTACAATTTAGTGCTGGCAAATGTAAGCAATAATTTATCTTTAGCATAACATTAAGAGAAGATATATTGATCAGCCTGGACATTCCACATCACCCTTAAAAACTAGAAACATGGTACGTTTCTATGAGTTTGAAAAAGTGGCTAAGAATTTTAGTCATGTTATTCCATGAGTTTTCATGATTCCATGCAGGATGGTTCACTTTTAACATAGGACACCAACAAGTCCCTTCAAATTATTGTATCGGAGACTGGATCTAAGTCATGGGTCATTGAGCACCTCGCAAGTTTGTGTAACTATGAAAATTAGTTTTCCTTTTGATTTTTCCCCCTTTAGGTCCTCTCATGAAAATTATCTTGGAAATGTTTTTGTTTCTTTACTTGCAAGGGGAAAAGCATGCCTTGAGAAGAGCCATGAACTATTGTTTCTGCTGCTGAGAAACAGAATTTTTCATCTTACAAAAATATTGTCTCTTCCCTTCTGCACACTTTATATAGATACACATATAAGTTTTGACATATAGACACATTAACATTGATGAGAAATTAAAAATTATATTCTCTATAACCCTACTTAACCCATTCTCTCAAAACTTAATTGCAGATTACCTTACCCAGCTTTGCATTGCAAAAGTTACTTCTTTGTTTAGTATTTTATAATATGTCCATTTAAAATGTATAAGGAATATCCCATGTGAGGAACCCTGGGTACCTGGTCATAATAATAAACAAAACATTTAAAATAACATGTTGAAAAGCTATTTCTTGGCTGAAACAAAGCCACTTCAGTGTTATTTTCTCATTATCTATAAAGAGGTTTTAATTTATCAGTAAATCTAGCTGTCTTTAAAGAAAAGACAAATATTGCATATGTAGGAATAATTGTGTTAAATACAGGGTCTTTCGATCTGAACTGGAGGCTAATGTGAGTGATTGTCCATAATAAGGCATGTAACATGGAAGTTTTAGGATGCTTCTTGCTTCTTAAAGTCAAACAAGGTACAGACCTCTCTAAAATGGACCAAATGAGGAAAGACTGACTCACATTTCAATGCCATTTCCAGTGACCTATACATACATATGTTCCCAAATACAGCACTGGTATTCGAGAACAGACTGAGTAGTAATCATAGTTCACTTTATCCAACTGAAGCTCAAAATCCTGATGAAATAATCACTTTGATGTTTTGAGACAATATTCTACTCAACACCCTTTGATTATCCAGAGGTTGATCTGAAAATCTTCTAATAGACGGAGGAAGAAGCCATTATATAAAGAAAGCGATAGAGACTAGTTACAGTGGAATATCATCCTGGTACCATTTAGATCCAAATTTACTCCAGAATTATTCTAGGGCCTCTTTCTTATCAGACTCCAGCACATGAACACTGCTCAGAGCTTCCCAAGTACTGAGTGGACAAGGCAGAAAGACAACTGAGAAATACAAAAGGGCACGCAGATCCTAGAAATAAAGTCCCTCCACACTCCTGTAAAAGCCCTGTAAGCTGGAAATCCCCAACTTCCTGAAGTGGAATCCACTGAGAACAGAGAGAATTGACCCCTCACTCTTTTATCACAGGATGGTGATGCTGGAGTTTGAGTTAGGTAAAAGCTTTCGACACTGAGTAAATATGTATCTTTAGACCATGCCTTGGGCACAGCAAGATGTGGGAAAGAGTATCCAGCCCACAGCCACAGGCCCCGCAATGGCACTTGGGTGTAGCTCAGGGAGGACCCAACTCACGGACTGAGGGAACTTCGAGCTTTCTCACTATGTCTATGACAAAACAATTCCCTTGAAAGGTCTTAAACCAATCTGTTCTTTTCTAAAGTCCCTCTGGTGAGAAGATTAGCATCTAGTCTTTGATCATTGTTTCTGCCAGGTAAGACTCTTAGCATTTGGGAAAAGCAGATCTCTTATTCAATTACAGCCAGTGTGGGAAGCAGATGCACGAAGAGCCTGGGCTATATTTTACTTTGGTCTATTCCCAGCTTCTCAAAGTCCAGCATGTGGAATTTCACCTCCAAGACCCAAGTGCTGAGGGAAAGGGATGCTTAGGCGAAGAGATCTCACACACAAGGGAAAAGATGGCCTCTGGGTTTAGGTGCTGTGCCTTTAGAGTTGATCAGATGTAAAACTGAATGATATGCCTAGATTCCCAAAGGAAAAGGACTTGGCTCTTTTTGTTACCAAGGGAATTAAGTGGAAAGTTTCACTAAATCAAAGAAGGATGCTCACCCAGATTATGTTACAGGAGGAGACGGATGGGTCATGGAGAGAACAGAGCAAACAGAGTCCAAAGAGGCTGAGGATGCTGTAAGAGAAGTCACAATAGGAAGGCTGGATGCAAGTGTGTATGCAAGGAGAGCTCTGAGATCCCCTTGACCTGTAATGTACTTT
Organism: Capra hircus; assembly: GCF_001704415.2. Lineage (NCBI taxonomy): Eukaryota > Metazoa > Chordata > Mammalia > Artiodactyla > Bovidae > Capra > Capra hircus. The sequence goes on from NC_030811.1 coordinate 103,772,237, forward strand.
AAAATGACTTGTCACAGCATTAGTGTGAACTGCTGTGAACACTGCGGACAGAGGGAATCACAGGAGAATTGAAAGACAGACAGACTGTTAGAGCAGAATTTCCTCTCTCCCCTTTCCCCGATTTTGTCACACGCAAACGTCCAGATTCCAAGAGGGAGTTTAATTATCCTTTTTAAAAGAGCTGGGTAACACTCCAGGTGCCACTAGAGGGCGCAGCTAGGACATCTGACAGCTGTCTCTCTTCCTGGTGCTGAAGTCAGGCAGAATTGTGTCACTAAGGGTCGCAGACCTCTTGAAGAAAGAAGATGAACCAGGAAACTTCATGGTACCTGCTGACTGACACAGACCCTGGGATCTACCTCTTCTGCGAGCTGCAGAGACTAGGAGGGAATAACTCCCTCCTAATCTTTGCTAGAAGTTCTTTGCTCAAAGAACTACTATCGAAGTCATCACCCAACTAAAGAAGCTGTTGTGAGCCTTTGATTCCCTGTAGAGGGTATGTTCGGTGTTATGGTATTTATATTTATTTATTGGAAAAGAAGACTCTTGAGAGTCCTTTGGACTGCAAGGAGATCCAATCAGTCCATCCTAAAGGAAATCAGTCTTGAATATTCATTGGAAGGACTGATGTTGAAGCTGAAGCTCGAATACTTTGGCCACTGGATGTAAAGAACTGACGTGTTGGAAAAGACCCTGATGCTAGGAAAGATTGAAGGTGGGAGGAGAAGGGGATGACAGAGGATGAGATGGTTGGATGGCATCACCAACTCAATGGACATGAGTTTGAGTAAACTCCAGGTGTTGGTGATGGACAGGGAGGCCTGGAGTGCTTCAGTCCATGGAGTTGCAAAGAGTTGAACACGACTGAGCAACTGAACTGAACTGATTGGATAAGAGTCTAGGTCAATGCCACATATTTCTACATCTCTAGCTCCATTTTTGGCTTCTCTTCACTTTGTCCTCCGAGTTCAGATCACATCAGACATTTTCTGTTTATGTGTTCTCTTTCTTTCAACTTCAGGGCTCAGATGGTAAAGAATCTGCCTGAGATACAGGAGATTCAGGTTCAATTCCTGCATTGGGAAGATATCCTGGAGAAGAAAATAGCAGCCTACTCCAGTATTCTTGCCTGGAGAATCCCCATGGACAGAGGAGCCTGGCAGGCTATAGTCCATGGGGTCACAAAGAGTTGCACACAACTGAGCAACCATGTCGACATCTCTTCCAACGTTAGGACCCTTGCAAAGGCTGCTTCTCCATCCTAGAGTCCTTTCCATCCCCTCCCATTTGCGTAGCTAACTCTTAGTTATCCTTTGTGCTGTGCAAATTGTTTGTCATGTCCAACTCTGCGACACCACAGACTGTAGCCCATCAGGCTCCTCTGTCCATGAGATTCTCCAGGCAAGAATACTGGAATGAGTTGCCATTTCCTACTCCAGGGGATCTTCCCAACCCAGGAATCAAACCCAAGTGTCTTATGTTCCCTGCATCAGCAGGTGGATTCTTTACCACCAGTGCCACCTGGGAAGCCCTTGACCTCCTCTAGTCCAATCTAAATTCCGTTTCTACAGGAATGGTTGATCCTCTCATAGCACCTTGTACTATTTGTTCATCAAAGTAATACTATTATCTATATCCATACCTATATCCATATGTCTATCCATATATCCATACCTATATCCATACATCTATCTTCTTTCTCTCAGCTGTCATCTCCATGAGGTTGGGATTGGTTATTCAATACCTTAGTCATTGTTAATGCAGTTCATAAAATCCCAGGTTCCAAGTAGGTGCTCTACAATTATCAGCTGCATGAATAAATGCCTGTTTGAATGGAGTGCCTACCTACACAGGATGCTATTCCTTCACAGATGAGCTTACCTCATAAGCAGATAAACAGCTCATTTTCTGACATAGATAAATGTGTTTGTATTGTAAGCCTTCATGGAGGCTTTGTGTAATTCTGTAAACATCTACAGTGATGCAAGGAAAAAGGTGATATTTTTCTAGGAAAATACAAGTGAATGGATGCTACAGGTTATTATAATCAGTCAGGACTGTCACACCAAAAATCTCCAAATAAATGTGAGTTTTATTTAAGTCAAAGTGAAAAGTGAATAAGAGTAAAATGCCTATATGAACATAACTGTGTTTTAGAAGTTTTACAAATATCAGAAAAGCTTAATGAAACAATGAGTGTGGTCTCCTGAATGGCAGGAAAGTGAGTGCCATCTTCTGGATTTTTTCTCTTGAATTTCCAGAAATTTGATGTTAAGACAGAAATGAAAGAAAATGCTGATGGAATGCTAAATGCAGAAGTTCCTTCACCAAGAGTCAGCCAAACTTTCTGGGGGCATTTTCTCTGCAGTATTTGAGTGGCCACTTGTACTGACAAACAATAATTGCTTTGAAACAGGCAGTTAGGCATGTGTTAGTCTATTTCTTTACATAAATGTCCACTTGCTTGGAAAATGCAGTGGGGTTTTATAAATGTGAAACAATATAACCAGTTTCATGGATGTGTTTGCAAAGGTTCAAATTGAGCCATAAAAATATTCATTAACAGTGCAAAGTAAACTGTTATTAAAAATAGGAATCTTAAAGACATTTTTGGCTTTCGAGTTGCCAGAGTATAAATACAGTATGACTTATGACGCTTTTGCTTTTTGTCTGTGTCACTAAAATCCATGACTGTTGAGAGAATCACAAAATATCTGAAGTTGAAAGGGACCTTGAAAATCATTTCACGACTTTGGTAGCTGAGTCTTACAGAGCAGATGTAACTCACCTAAAGTTCCCAAGGTGGTTAGGGGCAGAGTTAAAACTATAGGTAAGGTTTCCTAGTATTCAGCCCACTCTTCTTGAGTTCCAAAGCTTCCTTTTATTGAGAGCTGATACCTTATGTCTTCTCAGAGTTTACCAAAACTGGAACCAGGGTGTCAACTGCAAAGTATGGAACTGGCTTATCTCTGCTCTTAATTTTGCGGAAGGAGATCTGCCATCATTTGCTAATCCTAAAAGAAAGAGGCAGTAACCCAGTGCATCTCAACTACAGCTTGGGGTCTCCTGGATTGACTAAGTGCATGAACCTAGGCTCAGACCTTCTAAGACTTGAGTCTGAACAGTGACTATTCTGAGGAGAGAGGGAATCAAAATGAGGAGACTGTTGTCATAGGTTTACAGTTAAGCAAATGACAACACAAAGGGAATTATTCTTTAGTCTCTAAAAGAAACAGTGTGTTATATTTGTTTTCCAGGAAAATTTTGTTAGTTCCTATTTTCAGAAGATTGTTTTTAAAAAAAAAAGGTAAGTTAAAGCAAAAGTTTGTCAGATTTTCTGTTCTATAAATCCATCAGCTAGTGACTATGATTTCTTAAACTTTCAAAAATTAACCTCAGGGAAGTCATTGTGCTCACTCTAAATCTGTCTGTGTCTGCTCATTCTAGATAACCAGCGTCAGTACTTTATACGCTCTCATAGATAAAGGTACTACTCTTTTGGAGCCACCCTCCTGCTATGGAGCCTTGAAAGTCAGTGATTCTCAATACAGATTACTAAAGTAGAGCCAGGGAAATGTGAACTATAAGTTACACTGAGAATCATAACAGAATTGACAGTGTGGGTATTGCAAGATGTACTGTATTAAAAAGCTTATTCCAAGTGTATCAGTGATTTGCTTCCAGTTAAAATAGTTATTTCATAGTTTGACATCATATTAAAGGAAGGTGTGATATATATATATTTTTCAAAGTAGAGGCTGATTTTAAATAGTCAAGAAATGCCTTTATAAGTGAAATCATCTTTTGCTAAGTAATCTTGGTTCTTTAGATGGGCTGCAAGCATGATCCATCTTAATTGGAATTTGCACAGGAAATAGTATTTGTGTTTATATATTTTTGCAATTTTAAAAGTTAGCTATAATTTCCAATTTGCAGAAAGTTGCAAGAAACTCACATATACTCTTTACCCAAACTCACCAATCAGTTCCATTTGATTACATGTTGTTTTATTGCTCTCTCTTTCATTCATATGTACACATATGCACATGTATGTGTTTATGTAAATGCATGCGTTTGTACGCATGCATGTGCATATATATGTGGGGGGGGGTCTGTGTGTTGGTGCTATTTGGAGATATCATGCCCATTTATTCTTAAAGAAGTTCCAAATTCCTAAGAGACATTACATTTTATATATGAGCAGCTACCAAAATCGAGGAATTTAATCTTGATACTTTCTAATTTAATCTATTATTGTTATTTAGTCACTAAATTGCATCTGACTCTTTTGTGACCCCACCGACAGCAGCCTGCCAGGCTCCTCTGTCCATGGGATTTCCCAGGTAAGAATACTGGAGTAGGTTGCTATTTTCTTCTCCAGGATTCTTCCCAACCCAGAGATCAAACCCCCATCTCCTGCGCTGGCAGGCAGGTTCTTTACCATGGAGCCAATACTCTAGTAACAGACAATATCAAATTGTCCCAACAACACTTTTACACTTACTAAGTTTTCTGGCCCATTCCAATGCCGTGCATTGCACTTAGTTGTTATGACGCTTCAGTAGTCTTTTGTTCTGGTTCTCGTCCTTTATTTGTAAAATGTAAAGATTATAGGCTACTTAATTTGTAAAATGTTCCTCAGTTTGGATTTGTGTGCTGAAAATAACTGTATAATAAAGTTCTAGAGTTTTCAACTGACAAAGATGATAATGGGAAACTGTGTTCCTGAATTTCAGAGTGAAGGAAGCAATGCCTTGAGTAGCAGCGGAGGGAATAATATTATTGTATGATGCTAAATCATAGCCTTGTAAGTCATTTAGACTATTTAATATAATTTTATAGATAATTAATTTGCATTTTATATAATTGTCTTACTATTTTTTATAATAAATTCATTTAATTTTGTCATTTTATGGCTCTTTCATTTCACATTTTGTTTAAGTGAAGCTAATGTTTTTAAAAAAAAAGCCTGGTGGATTAACTAATCAATCTGAGGCTGACATTCTTTGTTTAAATCTGAAGGATTTTTAAAGTAACACTTGCATAGTATTTATTTTCCCATCAAAAATTAGTATGTTATGTGAGTAGACTGAACTCTGACAACCTTCCTAGGATGCAGACACTAATAACCCAATGACAGACTGGAGGAAACTAAGACCCACTGGCAAGGAAACTTCTGTTGAATCACACATCCAAGAAGCCACATTCAGGTTCCATGTCAAAATTCCCAGACTATTCTGTTGTTACCACCACCATACTCTCTTTTGCTAATTTAAGAGAATGCATAGTGATTCAGCTCCTTGAGTGGGCATGAACTAACTAACCCTGACCAAGTATAGTAAGATAGCATCCCTGACTCAATGGACATGAATCTGAACAAACTCCAGGAGACAGAGGACAGAGGAGCCTGGTGTGCTGCAACCCATGGGGTCGCAAAGAGTCAGACACAACTTAGTAACTAAACAACAGCAACAAGTAGAGTTATCCTCATACTTCAACCCTAGATACAGAACTTCAGGTGTAACTTGAATTATCATTCCCCCAAAGGATAGCATATCAGTGTTCATTACACACCAGGTGCTCAGGTACCCGCACACTCAACTATGAATACAAAAGGTGTTTCGTGGACAAATAGCAATTAATTTCAAAGCCACAATCTCTTAACTGATATGGATACTTTGCCCCAGCATTATTTTGAGAATTAGAGAAAATATATGTGAATATTTCTTTTCAGTAAATGGTAGATGTTAATAATACTTGCTCTATTTTTTTTAAACTCATCAAGATGGTTATACGGATCCATGTGGTTATTTTGTACAAAACAATTTAATTTTCAAAATTTCAACTCATGTAGGAAAAAATGCACCTTTGAGGTATCTTGGCATAGTGGTAAAAGCAGGGACTCTGGAGCCAGGCCACAGGCTCACATCCCAGCTCTTAAGGCAAATGCCCTCGTCTAGGGGAACTGCCTAAATGGTGACATTCCAAGTCACTCTGGCAACAGCGCACTGGTATCCTTTTGAAGTGGTAATACTCCAAACACAATACGATTTTCACACATAATCTTGGTTTTAGAATGTGAAATTATGACTTTACAAAGAAACTTGATTGAAGCTACAGACTTAAACTTTCCTTTTCTTTCTCCTCTTTCCTTTCTTTTTTAATGATACAGTATAGGAAAATACCATCCATTGACCCAATCAGAGTGGTACTCTTTAAGCCATGACATTTTTGATGTATTCTTTACAGAGCATCCCATTAGAGTTCCAGAGAAACCCTTACTTTCTATTATGTCAATGACACCTTTGTTGGCCTGGAGCCATCATCAGCTCTCAAGCACTGAACCATGAAGCAATATCTCTGTAACTAGGCCAAATAGGCCATGACCTGACAGGCTATAACGCGATCATTATCACCTATTAAATCTGAAATCTGTGCTTTGCATATTTTAAAACAACTATCCAGTTATGCTGTAGAGGTACAACTGCCAAATGAGTAATTAGATTTTTAGGAGACTATAAAGAGTACCAAAATGCTTTCTACTGTGCCAAAAACAAAGTCAATTGATTTTATTTTCTCTCCTCCCCTGTTTTTATCCTCATTCTCTGGCAGTCAGACCAAAAATATTTTAATAACCAATAAATAGACTTCTGTTGCACAATTTAACTGTATAAAACCGAGTCTGGGTTTGTTTCGTGGGTGCCAAAGCATTCTGTGCTGTGCCCTGTGGGCTGCTTTCTTGTACAGTTACACAGGACACTGTGGATGGTTGGCGCTTAATATTTGCTTTGTTTGGTTGATGTGACTACAAAGAGGGTTTTATAAAATGTAAAATGACTGAAGGAGCCACTTAAATGTCAAAGCTCAGAAGAGATTTGTTTGTAGGGTTTAAATTTTAAGTGTTTTGGTTTTTTTTTTTCTTTTCTCCTCTATTCACTGGAGATGTCTAAGTAACTCATTTTGTACAGCTTTAATGGTAGAGATGCAAGGGGCTTTAGAAGGATTTGGAATAGGATTGAAATATAACTATATAAAATATCCTATTAACTCTTGCCCCCTGTTTTACATTTTGAAGATTTTTAACTAAACTCTTGAAGTTCAGTACCTATGATGTCATTAAACATTTTTCACTTCAGTGGATTGTGACTCTGGAAAATTTGCAACTACTCTTTTCAGCAGGGGATTAAACTTTCAGGGAATAAATTAAATTGGGTTAAAGTGTCTAACAGTTTTCAGATGAGTGCTTTAGTCAAGTAGCACAGAATCATGTTAACTTTGAAATGAAACTCTAGCTAGGTAAATAACTTTGTCAAGAACCTACCACTCAGGTGCTGCACTGCTCTAAGCCAACTTTATTAATATTGGTTTGCGATCTTCAGAACAGGTGCAGAAAGGAATTTTAAATGCAATTAAAGCTGAGCTAGAGGGCCACACAACTACATTTTAATCAAAAGCTGAGTTCATGCCTGCTTTACATACAATATGTGCAAAGAAAGATCCCCTTTTCACAGTGAATCTGACTACATAAATACTCTTTTGAAAGAAGGCAAATGCACTTCAAGGAGAAATGCAAAGGAATAATGGTGTCACATTATAAGAAATGTTATACGCACCTAAAGAAATATTGTGCCAAGAATACATTAATATATTGTTAGGAGTTATGACTTTTAAAATAAACCCTAGTCATCAAGCCAAAATGAATATGTATATACAAATGTGTTTTCTTCGTATCTATACATATACATACATAGACATGTGATCCAGTTTTTTTATAGTTTAACATTTATTAGGGAAACCTAGACTCCATTACTCTAAAAGCCATTTATAATTAGAAACAAATATTGTAAAAACCAAACTGTTTGTCCTTATTCTATTATATTCACAAGTGTTAGCATAAATAGGGCAAGAGATGGGAAATGACTATACTTGGTGCATGCATGCATTCTCAGTCACTCAGTTGTGTCCACCTCTTTGTGCCCCTGTGGACTGTAGCCCTCCAGCCTCCTCTGCCCATGGGATTCTCCAGGCAAGAATACTGAAGTGGGTTGCCATTCCCTTCTGCAGGGGATCTTCCTGACCCAGGGATCAAACCCACGTCACTTATGTCTCCTCCGCTGGCAGGCAGGTTCTTTACCACTAACATCACCCGGGAAGCCCCGATTATACCTGGAGGCATCCTTAATTTAAGAGAAAGGATGTATCATCTCCAAGGTCATATTTTATTCTCCTTTGGAAGCCTACGTATGGAAGATAAGTAGAGGGGGAGAGTTGTAGGAATAGGAACACATGAGTAGGAGTAGAAAAGGCTACTTTTCCTATCATATTCAACTAATTACTCTGGCATGTTAAGTGGGTAATAACTGTAAAACACTAGGATCAGTGTTGGGGCGACTGGCAGTGTCCCAGAGCCTTCCTGCTGTGCTAGTCAACTCCTTAGGTGCTGGACTTTAGGGAGGGAAAGAAATTGTCCTGGGGGGAAGGGCCAGAGTGCCCAGCATAGCAGGCAGGGCTATGGGGAGACGCTTCAATGGCTCAAGACAGTGCTCATTTACCAGTACTGCTGCCGCTGCTAAGTCACTTCAGTCGTGTCCGACTCTGTGCGACCCCACAGACGGCAGCCCACCAGGCTCCCCCGTCCCTGGGATTCTCCAGGCAAGAACACTGGCGTGGGTTGCCATTTCCTTCTCCAATGCATGAAAGTGAAAAGTGAAAGGGAAGTCGCTCAGTCGTGTCTGACTCTTCACAGCCCCATGGACTGCAGTCCACCAGGCTCCTCCGTCCATGGGATTTTCCAGGCAAGAGTACAGGAGTGGGTTGCCATTGCCTTCTCCAATTTACCAGTACAACAGTATTTAAATAGTTTAATACTAGAGCATACTAGCTGAATATCCATCCTCTTTTCTTCATCAGCCTATAAGACAAATACAAGTTATCCTTGAACACCATGAGGGTTAGAGGCAGATCCTCAGTACAGTCAAAATCCCAATAGATATCAACATATACACACTACTATATATAAAATAGATAACTAATAAGGACCTGTATAGCACACTGTACATGCAATATACAGTCCATGCAACTCTACTCAGTACTCTGTAATGGCTTATATGAGAAAAGAATCTAAAAAATAGTGAATATTTGTATATCTTCTGTACATCTGAAACTAATACAACATTGTAAATCAACTATACGCCAATAATTTTTTTTTAATCCCCATAAAACCTGTAGTAGGCCCTCCGAATTTGCAGTTCCTTGACATCCATGGATTCAACCATAGATGGAATGGTACTGTAGTATTTACTACTGAAAAAATTCTGTGTATATACAGATATGAAAAGTTCAAACCCATGTTGTTCAAGGGTCAACTGTATGTCTCAGTGCAGTGTGTGTATGCTCAGTTGCCTCTGACTCTTTGCGACCCCATGGACTGCAGCCCTCCAGGCTCCTCTGTTCATGGGATTCCCCAGGCAAGAACGTTGGAGTGGGTTGCCATTTCCTTTTCCAGGGGATCTTCCCAAACCACGGTTGAACTCGCGTCTCCTGTATTGATAGGCGGGTGCTTTACGTTTGCTACTGTAAGGAAAGTTTTAGAGAATGATTTGAGGTTAATCCCGAAAGCAACCAGCTCTGTCTCCCTACCTACTTTTCCCCTTTGTTGTCTTCACCACACGAACCCCCATCAGTGCTCAGCACCACAATATGCATGTGGTCAGCATCACCTCAATATGATTATGTCAATCACGTCATATGTGCCCAGCACTGAATATTCTAATCAGGATTTTAAGTCCTAGTAATGTTTTAATTTGGGGACATATATCCCTTCATCATTCGCTTCAATTAACTATTCCCATATACTGCCCCGCACTGGTAGTCTGTTGTATTCTGATAACAAGTCTGCCTTTTTCCCAGTATGGACTGTTCTCCTAAAGACTCTTTCCTAATCTGTGTTTTTTTTTTTTTTTTCATGACTTCAAATCACAACTCTAAATAGCCTCCCCAAGTCACTTTATTTGGAATTAAAAAACAATAATTTTGGCATTTTTTGCCTTCTCATAAATAATTACAGCAGCCTGAAAAGAAACCTGGTTTAAAAGTTAGAGAGCCACAAGTTTAAATTCCGGTTCTGCCATTGTGTCACTATGAACAAGATAGCTAACCTCTCTGGGCCTCAGATTGCTTGTCTTCAAGATTAGAGATGCTGATACTATAACCCATAGGGCGGATATGAGAAGTTAGTGAGATGTCTATGAAGTGTCTGGTACAGAGTAATTATTGGACCCAGAGCTATTACTATTTTAGGGGTCTTTTAGGTTTTAGTTTAATTTCTAATTTCTGCTTTTCCTTTTTCCCTCTTTCTGCTGCAGTCTTACTAAGGGTGGACTACTCATTTAATTCTTTGTATCTTCCCAACAGACAGAGGGAAGAATTCTTTATTCAGTGGACACTCTACCAATATTGGCAGACTTTTCAGAGAAGTTTGAACTGCTCATTTGTCTGAGCAGTTGATTTACTTTGCTATCTTAGTGTCAAGAAAATGTAGCAATATGAAATCTGGCAAGATTACGATAGCTGCTGACATAAAGATTTATTATCTAGATGAGATATTTAATGTATGCTTAATTCAGGAAAACAGCCTTGTAAAATGTTGGATATTTTGCTGAAAAATAAAAAGAAGAGAGAGAACTGATCCTGAAATTAAGCATACTGGATACAAAATTGATTTAGGGACACATACTTAATTGTGTTCACTGTCAATCTAATCATAAAGATCCTTGAATCTAGAGCTTAGGCAATACCAGTGTTGTGGATACATTAGCACACATTCAGTAAATCAAACCGGACCTCTCATCTCTCTTCTGACAAAGGACAACCTTGAGCTTCCAGAAAAATAAAATAAACAAACAAAAAACCCAAACAGACAATATGATCAAGTAGACTTTCCGGTTGTGAAATGAGAAAATGAATGGCAGATAATATAAACATAACTGTCTCAGGACTTGATGGCCCTCAGATGAGTATACCTGATCCAACCCCTCTCTGCTGGAATTCACTTTCTATACTGTAAACATATTCAGTTCAGTTTAGTTCAGCTCAGTCACTCAGTCATGTCCGACTCTTTGCGACCCCATGGACAGCAGCACGCCAGGCCTCCCTGTCCATCACCAACTCCTGGAGTTTACCCGAACTCGTGTCCATTGAGTTGGTGATGCCATCCCACCACCTCATCCTGTGTCATCCCCTTCTCCTCCTGCTCTCAATCTTTCTCAGCATCAGGGTTTTCTCCATTGACTCAGTTCTTTGCATCAGGTGACCAAAGTATTGGAGTTTCAGCTTCAACGTCAGTCCTTTCAATGAACACCCAGGACTGATCTCCTTTAGGATGGACTGGTTGGATCTCCACTCTTCCCAAAACATGCTTTCCACATGCCAATTACATACTCAAGAAAGTCAGTGGTTTGACTCTGTAAGATCAGTCTCTGTAAGATATTACTTAGCCTGGCATTCAAGTTCTTCAAGGATCAGCGTCCTCTCCACCTACCTAAATGTGTGCCCGATTATCATTAAAACATATTCCAGGACTTCCCTGGTGGCACAGTGGATAGTAATCCGCCTACGATTGCAGGGGACACGAGTCTCATCCCTGGTCCAGGAAGATCCCACAGGCTGAGGTGCAACTAAGCCCGTGCACCACAACTACTGAGCCCACACCCTGGAGCCCGCGCTCCATCACAAGACAAGAAGCCACTGCAAGGAGAAGCCTGAGCACTGCAACTCGAGAGTAGCTCACCCCAGCTAGAGAAAGCCTGTGCACAGCAATGAAGAGCCAGCACAGCCACAAATAAACTTAATTACTCATTTAACCAATTTAAAAAAAAAAAGAAACATTGTTATCTGATAATTGAGCAAAAAAAAAAAAAAAAAAATTTCTTGGTCCTTCCCAGATCATTCTCAGCTCCTTCTAGAGTTCAAGTCTTTGTTCATTCTGCAGCAGCTGCATCCCCCTTCACGTGCATCCCACACATGCATGTACACACATCCACACATGTACACACATCCATGCACACTCTCATGCCCATACATAATACCCCTTTTCCTACATGAAGAGCACAGCACGCATACTCTTCAGGTCCAGAGGTCATCTAGCTCCCTGCCGTGAATCATGCCAGACCATGATTATCGCTCTTTCTGAACATACCAAGGCCTCACTGACACTCAACTTGACACTTAGTAACATGACTGAACCATATGAAGTGGGTCTGTCCTATGTCCCCAGCCAGATTTGGAATGTCTAAAGGGAAAAGTTACTGCCTTCATGTCAATTGCCTGTCTCAGTGTCAGGTTTATAGGAAGAATACAGTAAATCCTTTGATGGAAAATCATACTATTTTGATTATAAGTAAATATGTTTGACCCACCGCTGGACTGGCCATACAACAATATTTGACTGGCTTCAAGTGAAAACAGAGAAAAGGCAAAGAAAACCAAATATACAAACATCTAGAAGGCTAGTGGAGTCAATAAATAGGTATGTCAATAAAGATTTTGTTTTCAACTCCAGGAGTATTGAATATTGAGGTCACTTGTGTGCAGTCATTATTTGGAAATGATACATTCTTCAGTTTTCCTTTCACTAGAAACACTCCTGGGATATGACTTGAAAGTTATTTTGCTTTATCTAAATTTAAAACTGCTGAATATATGGGGTGGGCAGCAGCAGGATATAGGAAGTAAAATTTATTTTCCATGAAATATAGTATCCTTGCATTATCACAAAATCATGTTTGACATGCTCCATTCAATAACCATGTGGGCAAATGCGCAAAGATTTAAGTGTTTGGCAGTTGATCACACTTGACCTTCAATGTCACTTAATTAACAAGTTTCCCCTTGAGCCTATTTTACTAAAAAAATAAAAATTAAAAACTCAAGGTTTAATTCCCCAATCCTAGAGAAATATGTGTTTTTTAAATGTGAAATACGAATCATAGAAGAAAGAGAATGAACCTCCCACATTAGTAAAACTCCACCCTCCCACCACCACCTTACAAGGAAACTTGATTAACAGATAAAACTTCACCTCAAGATAGGCAAGGAGGCCCATTTGCCCCAGCTGCCTGGAGATATTTTAACAGCAGGCACTTTGAGCTTTTAATGAAAATCAAGTTGAACAGTGTGGTATCAGGAAGCTGCCCAACCTGCCTGCCTGCCAGAATGAACTGCTCAACTGGCAGCACCCTCCTCTTCTAATCAAGATCTCCAACACCCCCACGAAGTCTCGGAATTGTTCTTAAAACCAATGCTGATCCTTAAGAAGAAGGCTTTAAAAACATCAATACAGTCACTGCTTAATTATTCAATTCTGTTTATAGGGTAAAAGAGATTCTTTTCTGACCCCTGTGGTGATTAATTTATGCCCTGAAGCATAAGATTTGATTACCCCTCTCTTAGCATGGATAATGTGTGAGCCTTATTACTGGTCATAAAATTATTCAGCCAACATAGTCAGTTGAATGGCTTCTGGACGCAGTAAGTTCAACTGTTTGGCAGCCTGCTGGTAAAGATATATAGCATGACATTAGCTCAATATTCACCTGCTATGTGTTTTATTAGTACATGTTTGATATAAATGATTTCTAAATTCCCAGAAAGTGATTGAACCCAGTAAACAAAAGGAATAGAAAAATAATTTGTGTATAAAGACATAAAGATTGATATTCACCAGTGTGCTTACAAAATGTGATATTTTAATTGAAGTGAATGTTCTGATTCAGTCAGAAATCTTTGGGGCTTTCCACTCTTGTTTAAAATCTTTATAAAATACATTAGTTCATGTTTCTGGCTCAGTAAGTACAGTATAGTATGCTGAGTATAATTAATACTTCTCTGATAACTATACCCCCCAGAGTATCTTGGGATCTTCATACTGAACATTAATTATGATGTTCAGAAGGGTAGGTGGTGAAGAGGGAAGTGTCTAGGTTTGCAATGCTTAAATCATATAGCAAACCCTGGAAATATTTAGGCTGTTTGTGTTGGTTTTATTTCTTTATACTTCACTTCATTCCACAAAGTATCTGAAGCACCCAAAACATCACATGACTCGTCTTTTAACTGAAGGTATCTAGGCACAGAAAAACTGTGGATAATAGGCGAGTGAACAAGAAAAAAGGCAAAAAGGTACTTGCAAAGAGACCACCATATGGTAGTCAACAGATGTAACATGGGCTATAAGATGTGGCCAAGACAGAGAGGAAACTAGAAAATTCACAGTGTTCAATAGATTAAAAAACAGCTAACAGAAATCTCTTATTTTGGAGAAGCACAGTTTTTTCCCTTGATTATATATACTGATAATAATAATTTTATTGTTATTTTATGAGAAAGTAACTTTACAAGGAATCGCATAAGATATCACTGGGCAACATCCTGCTTCTCACACTTTAACGTCCATATGGCCCATCAGGTGATCTGATTAAAAAGCAGATTCTGACTCAGAATGTCTGTAGTTTGAGCCTGTAATTTTGAATTTCTATTAAACTTTTAGGTAAGGCCAAGGACATCATGGACCACCAGGATACAGGGACTATTGATGATATTAAGGCAATAAGTACCTCATCTGCGGCAATTTTTCTGAAGAAACAAATTAAGAATTCTTGATAGACTGATTTGGTTCTTTGTTACTATAGTGATTCAAAATGTAGGATCAATTCTCTGTAATGCATGCATGCTCAGTCACTCAGTCGTATCCAACTCTTCACGACTATAATCCACCAGGCTCCTCTGTCCATGGAATTGTCCCAGCAAGAATACTAAGTGGATTTCCATTTCCTACTTCAATCCTTTGTAATAGTGTTATAAATATTTTCAGTTTCAAATTAATTCTATGTACAATTTGCATATTCATATATCCGAATGCATATTAAATTATTTTAAGATTTATGTTTTCTATTCAAGCAAAGTTTCACACATTGATCATCTTCAAAAGAAAAAAAAAAAGCTTTTATCTGCAATATTGAAGCAATTACTCTAAACTATGTGAAAATAAAAAATAAAGAAGCAAATTTTTTAAGTTAATTGTTTCTATAAAAAAATTTATTTCTTGTTTGAAGTGAAATATGAAACAGTAGAATTGCAATGTTAAAGAAGCCTCCTCTTAGAAAGGAAGAAATTGAGACAGATCAAATGACTTTCTCACGGTCACGTAGCTAACAAATCCCAGAGAGACTTTTGACTAAATCTCTCACATGTCACACTGCTTTACTATCATAATGCAAATTAACCTATGAACCTCAACATCATTATGATTCATTATAGTAGAAAAATAGAAAAAATGGAAAGAGGGGCATATTTTATTCAATCACTGAATATGTCTTGAGAACCACTGACACAACAGTCATTGACTTGGGGCCAAAGGACACTGTGCGGTAATGGATAGCATTGCCAACTCCTCATGGAATACACAGTTTAGTAGGAAAACACGCATATGTACTCATAATACAATCCTACAAACAAAAAGTGCTGCCAGGAATTAAAGGAGGTGATACTAGACTTGAGATGGGTTTTGAAAGTTGGAAATATTTTGGATAAGTCGAAGAGAGAAACTGAGCTGGCCCAAAGCACAAGGGTGTGGAAAAGCATAACATATTAAGGCCAAATAATTTTAACTGTAAGAAGTATAGGGTGGGGTAGTTTAGAGCTAGAGAGAAAGAAATGAAATCAAAGATATGCACAAGTTTCTAGTTTAAATAGTAATAGTCAATCTAACAAAGTCAGTAAGTCATTAAAACTTCTTAACACTAGTTTTTAGACAATTAAAAGCAGTCTGTCTAATGTAATCAACCTGCCCCCCAGGTGAGGTTTCTCCCTATCAAATGGGTAAAGGACCATATAGAGGAATAGTGCCGGCCTTCGCAGTTGTCATGTCAGTCATTCAGGACTGGCAATAATTGGACCACTCTTGGAAAGGGGATGGCCATGTTACTGCACCCAGGAATAGCCTCTATTTCTTTGGCCATGGCCACTCTGTCCATGGGCCCACTGAGCAAGAATAAGAGTGGCTGAGGAAAGAACAAATTGATGGTCAAACAGGGGTCATCTCATCCATATAATTATACAGAGCTGGTTCTCTGGTAGGTGCCCTTTGCTGATCATTCACATAGAACACAAATATCTTCACACTCTGACCATCCCAAGAAGTTCAGTTCAGTTCAGCTCAGTCGCTCAGTCATGTCCAACTCTTTGTGACCCCATGGACTGCAGCACACCAGGCCTCCCTGTCCATCACCAGCTCCCGGAGTTTACCCAAACTCACGTGCACTGAGTCGGTGATACCATCCAACCATCTCATCCTCTGTCATCCCCTTCTCCTCCTGCCCCCAATCCCTCCCAGCAACAGAGTCTTTTCAAATGAGTCAGCTCTTTGCATCAGGTGTCCAAAGTACTGGAGTTTCTGCTTCAACATCAGTCATTCCAATGAGATCATGAACTTATTCTCCCCATGAAGCCTTGATTATGCATTGGAGGAGGAGAGATATCACAGTAGGAACACGTGTGGTAAAAGTCTGAAATGCCTGCTGATGCCTTTTGGATCTGCTAAGAAGCAAAAGATATTAAGTAGAGGTGGCAAGAATACACAGAAGAACTATACAAAAAAGATCTTCACGACCCAAATAACCATGATGGTGTGATCCTTGACCTACAACCAGACATCCTGGAAAGCGAAGTCAAGTGGGCCTTAGGAAGCATTGCTATGAATAAAGAGGAGGTAATGGAATTCCAGTTGAGCTATTTCAAATCCTAAAAGATGATGCTGTGAAAGTGCTGCACTCAATATGCCAGCAAATTTGGAAAACTTAGCAGTGGCCACAGGACTGGAAAAGGTTATTTTCATTCCAATCCCAAAGAAAGGCAATGGCAAGAATGCTCAAACTACTGGACAATTGCCACTCATTTCACATGCTAGCAAAGGAATGTTCAAAATTCTCCAAGCCAGGCTTCAGTAATACGTGAACCGTGAACTTCCAGATGTTCAAGCTGGATTTAGAAAAGTCAGAGAAATCAGAAATCAAATTATCAACATCTGCTGGATCACTGAAAAAGCAAGAGAGTTCGAGAGAAACATCAACTTCTGCTTTATTAATTATGCCAAAGCCTTTGACAGTGTGAATCACAACAAACTGTGGAAAATTCTTAAACAGATGGGGATATCAGACCACCTGAACAGCCTCCTCAGGAATCTGTATGCAGGTCAGGAAGCAACAATTAGAACTGGACATGGAACAACAGACTGGTTCCAAATCAGGAAAGGAATATGTCAAGGCTGTACATTGTTGCCCTGCTTATTTAACTTATATGCAGAGTACATCATGAGAAATGCTGGACTGGATGAAGCACAAGCTGGAATCAAGATTGCCGAGAGAAATATCAATAACCTCAGATATGCAGATGACACCACCCTTATGGCAGAAAGCAAAGAAGAACTAACGAGTTTCTCGATGAAAGTGAAAGAGGAGAGTGAAAGTGTTGACTTAAAACTCAATATTCAGAAAAGTAAGATCATTGCATCTGGTCCCATCACTTCATGGCAAATAGATGGGGAAACAATGGAAACAGTGACAGGCTTTATTTTGGGGGGCTCCAAAATCACTGCAGATGGTGACTGCAGCCATGAAATTAAAAGAGGCTTGCTCCTTGGAAGAAAAGTTATGACCAACCTAGATAGCATATTAAAAAGCAGAGACATTACTTTGCCAACAGAGGTCCGTTTAGTCAAAGCTATGGTTTTTCCAATAGTCGTGTATGGATGTGAGAGTTGGACTATAAAGAAAGCCAAAGAATTGATGCTTTTGAACTGTGGTGTTGGAGAAGACTCCTGAGGGTCTCTTGGACTGCAAGGAGATCCAACTAGCCCAACCTAAAAGAAATCAGTCCTGAATGTTCATTGGAAGGACTGATGCTGAAACTGAAACTCTAATATTTTGGCCACCTGATGCAAAGAACTGACTCATTGGAGAAGACCCTGATGCTGGGCAAGATGGAAAGTTGGAGGAGAAGAGCATGACAGAGGCTGAGATGGTTGGATGGCATCACTGACTCAATAGATATGAGTTTGAGTAAGCTCCGGGAGTTGATTATGGACAGGGAAGCCCGGCATGCTGCAGTCCATGGGGTCTCAAAGAGTCAGACACGACTGAGCAACTGAACTGAACACCTGACCTCAAACATATCATTCCACTAATGATAAATTGCTGCTGCACATGCTAATGAAAGCTAAGTTCATGATGGCAGCCAAATCTCCATGATCACGTAATTGTCTGTGACCAGGCATTCCAATTCTACCCAGGCTTTCCAGAAACTGTTTTTCCAAAAGGTATCTGGAGCAATAGTCATAGCTTTGCTCTAAATCCCAGAGATCATAACTATGATTCTCCTCCAAGGGTTTGTCAGTTTTACAAGGGCCTCTATTTCCAGATACAACAAATATTATTGGATCTGATGGGTCATTAGGCTGAAGCAGAAGAACAACTTGAACAGCTGTGTTACTGGTTGAAGAGCATTTTCTTGTTATGCTTTGAGTTACTCAATAAATGTGGTGGAACAGCATGTTCAAATGTGGTATATGCTGTCTCCAAAATCCAAATTAACCAACCAAGCTTTGTGTGCATGAGTTCTAAGTCACTTTAGTTGTGTCTGACTCTTTGTAACCCTATGGACCATAGCCTGCCAGGCTGCTCTAGAGGTCTGTGGGATTCTCCAAGCAAGAATACGGGAATGGGTTGCCATGCCCTTCTCCAGAGGATCTTCCCAATATAGGGATCAAACCTGAGACTCTTATGTCTCCTATATTGGCAGGCAATTTCTTTAACACTAGCAGCACCTGGGAAGCCCAACAAAGCTTTGAGCCACCATAATCTTTGAGGACTAAATTAAGGCAGAGAGGAGTGGCTGACACAACCCTAAGGCAAGACTATGAAGATGAACTGTTGATTCTGTTAAGTAAAAGCAAGCACACTGCTGGTGAACTCTCCAAATTATTATAGAGACAAAAACTTTTTCCAGATTAATAGCTTTGTACCAGGTCCAAGGGGCTGAGTTGATTTGTTTCAGTAAAAAAAAAAAAAAAAATCCACACATCTGGAACTGCAGCTGCAATTGGAATCACTGCCTGATTATATTTAAGATAATCCACAGCAATTCTCTAAGAGACATCTATCTTCTTCAAAGTTCAACCAAGTGAATTCAATGAGGATATAATGGAAATCACTACCCTTGCATATTTCAAGTTTTGGATAGTGCCACTATTCTGCAGTTTTTCTAGGGCTGTAATTGTACTTTAGATTTGCCATCCCAGCAGAGACAGGAATGGCTGTCATGCAGCATTTTTTTCAGGGAAACCAAACCAAGTGTTTCCAACAAGAGTCAACAGCATGGCAGATTGGTTCATAGGTATTGAAGGACTGAAAAAGCACAAAGAAAACAGTGAGGTAACATAGACAAAGAATTATAAAAAGCAACTACCACCTCTAAGACTAGAGAAATAGAAGGCAGGGACGGTGGTTATCAGAACTTAGCAGCTGAGAGGAGGGACTGGGCACTCAGAGAGGTGAATAGAGACATGACCATAAGGAAGGATGAGCACCCAAGAATTGATGCTTTCAAACTGTGGTGCGGGAGAACACTCTTGAGAGTCCCTTGGACAGCAAGGAAATCAAAGCATTCAATTCTAAAGCAAACCAACCTTGAATATTCATTGGAAGGACTGCTGCTGAAGCTGAAGCTCCAATAGTTTGGCCACCTGATGTGAAAACCCAACTCGTTGGAAAAGACCTTGATGCTGGGAAAGACTGAGGGCAGAAGGATAAGGGGACAACAGAGGATGAGATGGTTGGATGTCATAACTGACTCAGTGGACATGAGTTTGAGCCACTCTGGGAGATGGTGAAGGATTGGGAAGCCTGGCATGCTGTAATTTATGGGGTTGCAAAGAGTCAGATATGACTTAGTGATGGAACAAGCCTAGCTGGTGCTGGTAGTTCTGAGACATAAAATGAGACTGGTTCTGTAATGGTCAAAAGAAGCTTCTATTCAACTTCTATTGCTAAGTATATGCTGACAAGCACAGCAAGCAGAATGTTCTCCTCCTAATATCCAGTCTCCCCCATATACTCCCTGTTGACAAAACCCACCAAGAACCCAACTAGTAAATAAGGGAACTCTGCAAAGCCCGAGTACAAATCAGAGTATGGAAGTACAGCTTTAGAGCCGAGGTGACAGGTGAATAACAAGTACGTATTTTATATGAAGAAAACAAAATCACAGAAAACTTACATGGAGTTAGGAACTAGGTTTTAGTTTCAGCCTCATCGCTTACAAACTAAAAGAATTTCACCAGGTAATTTCAACTTTCTGAGCATCAGTTTCACCTGAAAAAAAATCACTGTAACAATACCACCAATACTTTCCTCCCAGGAGGGATAATGTAGGTGAAAGCACTTTGAATAAGTATAGAGTGCTATATAATCATAAGCCTGTCTCACTATTATTATCCATACTAAATGGAGCCAGGAAAATAATAGATGAATGAAACTCATAGATAATCTTAAAATCTTCTTTTAGACGGTTTTATATTCTCTCCCACCTAACCAGTCTTTACAGCACACATGTAAAATAGCTCAGTAAGCTCCATGTCTAGTTTTCTATGGCGATGCTAACAAACAGTAATGTGAATTCAAAGACAGTACCAGGGGAGAATGATAGGATATGAGGAGCTTAACTGATTCTTCAAATGAATGGCCTGTTCGAATAACTAAAACAGAGACATAAACTATTTCTGTACAACCTGATTGTCTTGAAAGCTGAATCTGAAAATTTAACTGCCTACAGAAATAATAGTAAAAACAAATAAGTAACTAGTAACCCAACTTAAAGGCATCCCCAGTGACTCAGAGGCAAAGAATCTTCCTGCAGTAAAAGAGCTGTAGGAGACAAGAGTATAGTCCCTGGGTTGGGAAGATCCCCTGGAGGTGGGTATGGCAACCCACTCCAGTATTCTTGCCTGGAAAATCCTATGGACAGAGGAGCCTGGTGGGCTACAGTCTACCAGGTCACAAAGTGTTGGACACAACTGAAGTGACTTAGCACACACACGAGCCAGCTTAAATATCAAATTCAGAATAGAAATGGCTCTCTTTTACACTGAGGTCATAATTTTGGGGGGAGGAAATTGTTAATAGGTAAATTGATGCATTTGATTCAATAACTTTGCATGTTAAGAAACCACAAAACTAAATAATGAGAACTATAGTGGTTAGAGATGTCTGAGACTTTGGGTAATCATCCACAAGATTCAGACATTTATTCCAGACATGATAGAATTAACAGACTTGACTGTAATCATTTTATAATTTTAGCTCTGCTAAATTAAAGAATCTCTCTAAAAGCACATGAGCACTTATTTACTCAGTAAATATTTACTATCCTCTTTATGAGAAAAGCTCAGTTCTAGCATACAAAAATGAGAAAGAACTCTGATATCTACAAAGATGATGACAACACAAAAAAGTGATGAGATGTAGTGGGTGAAAAATTAACTTTACCTGAAGGATCTAAGAAAGGATTCTTAAATGTGACATTTAAGCTGAATCTCCGAAATTTAATTCAAGCTTGCTGTTTAGAAAGTAGTAAAAGGCGAGTAAAGAAAAAGGCAGCTGCATGGCAAAGGCAGAGAGTCATGAAAGGCAGCAACATATCAGGGGGACAATAAGAAGTACTGTGCTGTGGGAATTTAAAATGCAAGGGTGGGAGTGGAGGATACAGGCAGCCAAGGGAGATGAAACTGGAGAAAAAGTCAGGGCCAGTGAATAAAGGGATTTGTTGCAATGCTAAGGACTTGGACTTCATTCTATGGGAAGCAGGGCCCCAATGCCATCTTTAACAGGGGAGTGAAATGATCTAAAATCTATTGATTTTCACATGATAGCTTTGGTACTAATATAGAATTTGAATTTTATTAGAGAGAAACTGGGGTTAAGAAGAAATATTGCAGTTGTCTAGGAAACAGACAGTAAGGATTTATGTGCTAAAGTTGTAGAAACACAATAAAGGAGTCTGGTCTGGAGATATTCCTTACATACAGCAATACGATATGCATCTGAATAAGAAGAAAGGCTGGAAGATAATTCAGAGGTTTTGATATTGGGAGATTAAGAGTTGAGAGAGTGGTGAAATATTCTATTCAAATAGATCAAAAGTCAGCAAAGTTTTTTTTGTGAAGAGCCAGGTAGCTTAAGCTATTTTAAGCCTTTGAGAACCAGACAGTCTTCTTTACAACCACTCATTCTGCTATTGTAGTGCAAAAGCAGCCATAGGCAATACATAAATAAGTGTGGCTGGACTCCAGTAAAAACACTTTATGGACATTGATACTTGAATTTCATCTCATTTTCATAGGTCATGAAATAGTATTTTCATTTTCTTTTAAAAATGTAAAAACTCTTCTCACTTTTCAGAAAGGCCATACAACAATAGGCAGTAAGAAAGATTTGGCCCAAGGACCATAATCTGCCAACCTCTGTAATAGAGAAAGCAGGAGGAGGAACAGCATCTGAGTTAAGTTTAAGGCACTGTGGGACATCCAGGTGAGGATGTGTGTTGAAGGCACGTGTTCGGGGCTGGACCTCAGAGAAGTATGATGTCCAAAGTGCTCTAGAAACACTGTTCTTCATGGTCATAAAGAACTAAAACTATATGAGAAGGCAAATACAATAGAGAAATGAAAGACAATATCATATCCTAATGCTGCTTTTAAAGTACTTTTTAATTGCAGATAAGGCAATATTTGAGGATTTTATATTATCAAATGCAGACACTTATCTCTATAATAGGCAGTTAGAAACCCAGGCCAAAGGACTAAAGCTTTTATGACAGAACTTATAAAAGTAATGAAAGATGATAGAGTACAGGAACTGTCCAAGAAACAAATAATGTTTCAGCCTTTATGAGTGAAAGATAGAAATGAAGCTAGATTTAATTTTAGAAAAGGAATTTCATTTGTTACCTGTCAAATCCTGATGCAAAAGATAAATAGAAGTCATAGAAGTCTTCTTAGACAGTATGGAGCACCACTCCACAGCATTTTGCTTGTTAAGTAACATTCAAACCGTTGAAAAACGATCCTAAACAGGAATAGTTTACAATTCAATTTGGTAAAGAAAGGATGACAGTTCCTCAGGTGCCTCACTGGAGAGGTTCTGGACATGTGTGCCCAGCCTCTCACAGGCAGAGTAATGAAAAGTAAATTTATCTTGAGGTTTTACCATTTATTTGGTTGAGGTGCATTATCTCTGGTCCACATTGGATTTTTAACAGATGAAATATTTCCTAAACCAAGTAATTTGATTCTGTGCAGATAGTAACCACAGGCAGTGTAATTAATTTCTTTTATATCTTCAACACAGTAAGTAAGTAGATCTTCTCTTTCTATCCATAAGACAAAGCCAGACACAAATCACCACGAAGAGCAAGGTGCAATGTGAAGATTAAGAAATCTCCTATGATGCGATGAATCTGAGCTATGCATTGCCTCACAATAAAAGTGAAATGTTAAAAATCAATTTTTAATACCATGTCAATTTCCAATGCAAATAGAAGACATTAAGTTTGAGTTTTTTAACTTGTATTTTCCCCATTGTCAAAACCCTATCAAAAATTCCTTTGATGTAGTAACAAAATATTGTTGATATATTCTGTTGCAACTATCTTTCTTAAATATTACAAATTCTTACAACATTAAAACTAAGATGTTTTAGTGATAGTCCCTAGAATTATGGTTCACAAAACTGTCATAACTGTTAAAAATTACTTTTTTGCATGTAAATTTCTGTCTAGTTAAATCCTTCTCAATTATTCTTCTACAGAATAATAGTATTGTTGGTACTTTATAAAACACTGACACTAAAAATAATGTTTTATTAGGTGAATTTCTACAAAGGGAAAATCAGGGATTAAAAAAACTAAGCAGCTATTCTAGTAAACAAGTAAGTTTTCAAAATCTTAGAGTAAAAATCTATGTGTGTTTTCTATCTGTAGCAATCATTAAGCATTTACCTAACCAATATGGGAGAAATTTGTGCTAAGAGGAAATAACTAAAACCACGTAGAAACATATTTTTAAGTTTAAATAAAAATCATGATAAAACCCAGTCTTTTTTACAATTATCTCAACAACTAAAAGTGAAAAAAGAAGCTACAATCAGGATTTGTTCTTCACATAATGGACCAAACAATTACTGTATCTGTTCTTACTCTCCAAATTTAATTATTTTAATCATTAAATTGACTGAATTAACACCTTTATCTTATTACCAGCAGAAACACAGCTTTAAAATATTTTCACTGGGCCAAGAATTTAAGCAGGACACTGTTAGTACAATGAATAAACTTCTGAAAATAAATCTTTCTGGTATGTATGATATAGTCAACATGAGCTTGGGAAACATTCTACGCTGGATTCAAAATCAGCAACTGTAGTTAGTTAACTATGTGTTCTTGGGCAAATTACATTAATCCAAGAGACTATCAGGTCTAATTCCACCTAGTCTGACATCAGTCATCAGTGGAAACCTAAGCTTCCTAGGTCATTCATTATTACCTAGATCTATGGGTCTCAATATATCAGATACATGGCTCCCTTTATATAATAATAGTTTAATCACTTTGTAGTAAAACTCATCAATATTGTAACCTATTTTTCAAAAGATTAGTATCAGTGAGTTCAGTTGCTCAGTCACGTCTGACTCTTTGCAACTCTATGGACTGAAGCACACCAGGCTTCCCTGTCTTTCACCATCTCCTGGAGCCTGCTCAAACTCATGCCCATTGAGTTGGTGATGCCATCCAACCATCTCATCCTCTGTCATCCCCTTCTCCTCCTGCCTTCAATCTTTCCCAGCATCAGGGTCTTTTCCAATGAGTCACTTCTTTGCATCGTGTGGCCAAAGTATTGGAGCTTCAGCTTCTGCATCAGTCGTTCCAATGAAGGACTTCAATATTGTAACCTATTTTTCAAAAAATCAGTATAGTGTCCCATAAGATACATTTTAATATGTAAGTATATGGGTACTGCTACTCCACAAGACAGAATATCAGACACTTAAACTTGCATAAAGCCATCAATAAGATAATTGAAATGAGGACAGATACAGATGTGAGGTACTGGCTACTTAAATACCATAGGTGACACTGCCATCACAACTTGATTTTCCAAATGTGAGCATCTATTAGCACAGCTCAGCACACAAGCACTGTGTTTCCTTCAGTATACACAACACTTGCGTTCCTAGAAAATTTATTGTGGATAAAACTATGCACAAATGATGTGTGTTTATACATATCATTATAAACAGGTTTTTCACTTCTGTGACTCTCTAGGAGGATGTTCATGGTTCATGTAAAATGTGGGTGGGGAAAATGTGTGAGTGTGCAGAACTCATTCACACACAGCAAGATACCTCACATCCCTTGTTACACTCACCTTTTAATGAGTTCTTTTAAGAATTGATGCTTTTGAACTGTGGTGTTGGAGAAGGCTCTTGAGAGTCCCTTGGACTGCAGGGAGATCTAACCAGTCCATTCTGAAGGAGATCAGCCCTGGGATTTCTTTGGAAGGAATGATGCTAAAGCTGAAACTCCAGTACTTTGGCCACCTCATGCGAAGAGTTCACTCATTGGAAAAGACTCTGATGCTGGGAGGGATTGGGGGCAGGAGGAGAAGGGGACGACTGAGGATGAGATGGCTGGATGGCATCACTGACTTGATGGACATGAGTCTGAGTGAACTCCAGGAGTTGGTGATGGACAGGGAGGCCTGGCGTGCTACGATTCATGGGGTCGCAAAGAGTCGGACACGACTGAGCGACTGAACTGAACTGAACTGAACTGAAAGGAACTTCTACTTTTGCTTCTTGCACCACTCTCTCCCCATCAGTTCATCACATAACAGTGAGAGTCATTCTTTAAAAATGGTTTATCAGACTTTGTCACTTGGACTAAACCCATCAGTGATTTCTTGACATACTTAGAAAGCAATCCAAACTCTTTTGCACAATCTTCAGGTTCAGAATGATCCTTCCTGTAGCCCACTTCTGTGACCTCATTTACCAGTATCCTCTGGTTTCATGCTCCAGATACACTGGCTCTCTTCAGGGTCCTAAAACTCATCAACATTATCCCATACTTGGGATTTTGTATTTGCTGTTCTCTCCCTGGGAAGTACGCTCACCTGAGTCTCTCTGGCTCCTGTACCCTGTTTGACTGCTTCACCTGGATGGTAGATTCCCCAAAATGAAGATGGGCTCAGTTGCTCCTCAAATCATCATCCTCTCTGTCTTACCAAATGGCACATCCAGTTACTCAGGCTAAAACCTTTGATAATTTTCCCCTCATCCAAATGTGTTCATCCACCTAATCAATAGTCAGTCCTTGCCTCTGTAACTCTAACACATATCTCATATTTGTCATAACAACTGCTACTATTTCTGTTTGAAAGTAAAAAGTGAAAGTGAAAGTCACTCAGTCATGTCTGACTTTTTGTGACTCCATGGACTATACAGTCCATGGAATTCTCCAGGCCAGAATACTGGAGTGGATAGCCTTTCCCTTGTCCAGGGGATCTTCCCAACCCAGGGATCAAACCCAGGTCTCCTGCATTGCAGGTGGATTCTTTACCAGCTGAGCTTCAAGGGAAGACAAGAATACTGGAGTGGGTAGCCTATCCCTTCTCCAGTGGGTGTTTCAGACCCAGGGATTGAACCAGGGTGTCCTGCATTGCAGGAGGATTCTTTACTAACTGAGCTATGAGGGAAGCTAGTTTACAGGCCATCTAGTTGGTACATTGCTTCCATTCTTACCCTCTATAATCCTTTCTCCCCCCAGCAATCAGAGTCATCTTTAAATAGGATAAATCAGATCATGTCATTCCGCCATTTGTCAGAGATCCAATCACATCTTTCATATCTAGAATCGAAACCAAACTCTGGCCACCATAGTCTACGAAGGCTTTGACAATTTGGTCCCTTTGCTCATTGTTCACCTTTCTTCCACTCACTTTCTATATAACCAGTCTTCTTTCTGATAAAAGAACAAGCCATACTCATTCTCACCCTAAGACTTTTGTTGTATCCTGCATCTATATGCTGGAAATTACTGTGACATATATTACATGACTTCCTTCTTCCCCTGGGGCTTCTCTGAGGCTCAGTGGTAAAGAATCCACCTGCAGTGCAGGAGATAGGGATTCAATTCCTGAGTTGGGAAAATTCCCTGGAGAAGGAAATGGCAACCCACTCCAGGATTCTTGCCTGGGAAATCCCATGGACAGAGGAGCCTGGTGTGCTACAGTCCATGGGGTCGCAAAAGAACTGGACACAGCTTAGTGACTAAGCAACAACTTCTTCGTATCATTCAGGTGTAAGTTTAAAATATCACATACTCAGAAAAGTCTTTCCTCATCTACCATGTCTAAAGAAATCCCCATTTAGTCCCCTTCACAATACCTTCTTTTCTTTGCATCATAAAATTGATTAGTATTTTTTGTTTACTTTGTCATTTATTAACGCCTATCCCTTGAATGTAAGATCCATGGAAGCAGAACTTTGATTAAATTCACTCTAAGTCTGGTCTCAACATCTAAGTACTCATTACTCAGAATGAACACTGAAAAAATAAATGAATGAGGGGCACAGTGTTCTAACAAGATCTTCCTGGAGAAAATTCTTTAACTTTACTGTTTTCAATCTAGAGTATGTGCATCACCAGGAAACATGAGATAGTTTTGCTCAAACTCCAGGAAAAAATATGGCGTATCTTCCTAAAACATCAGATTTACATGAAAGTACTTAAAACAGTGTATTTATACAAAAAGATAAAATATATAATGAATTAGAATATAATATTTACATGGACTTTTCATACAAAATAAAGTTCTGTGAAACTTCATAATTTTAGCAGTTGCTTCAGACTCTGCCTCCAAATCTCCCAGTATAAAGTGGCATTCTTCTGTTCTAAGGAGTTGTTGTTATTTAGTTACTAAATCACGTCTGACTCTTTTGTGACCCCATGGACTGTAGCCCCCCCAGGCTCTCTGTCCTTGGAATTTTCCAGGCAAGAATGCTGGAGTAGCCATTTCCCCCTCCAGGGGATCTGCCCAATCCAAGGATGGAACATGCTCCTCCTTCATTACAGGCAGATTCTTTACCACTGAGCCATCAAGGAAGCCGAGGAATTACTTTATGAACATTAAGTAAGGTCAACCATTGGGAAGCCCATGTTTAAAGTTATATTTAAAAATAATACCATAGAAATAAGCAAAGTTTCCTATTGGTTGTGTAATTTTGAATATTCTGAATCAAAACATTTGTAATAGGATCCTCTATGATCCACCTCCCAGAATTCTGGAAATAAAAGCAAAAATAAACAAATGGGATCTAATTAAAATTAAAAGCTTCTGCACAACAAAGGAAAATATAAGCAAGGTGAAAAGACAGCCTTCTGAATGGGAGAAAATAATAGCAAATGAAGCAACTGACAAACAACTAATCTCAAAAATATACAAGCAACTTCTGCAGCTCAATTCCAGAAAAATAAACGACCCAATCAAAAAATGGGCCAAAGAACTAAATAGACATTTCTCCAAAGAAGACATACAGATGGCTAACAAACACATGAAAAGATGCTCAACATCACTCATTATTAGAGAAATGCAAATCAAAACCACAATGAGGTACCACTTCACACCAGTCAGAATGGCTGCGATCCAAAAATCTGCAAGCAATAAATGCTGGAGAGGGTGTGGACAAAAGGGAACCCTCCTACACTGTTGGCGGGAATGCAAACTAGTACAGCCACTATGGAGAACAGTGTGGAGATTCCTTAAAAAATTGCAAATAGAACTACCTTATGACCCAGCAATCCCACTGCTGGGCATACACACTGAGGAAACCAGAATTGAAAGAGACACATGTACCCCAATGTTCATCGCAGCACTGTTTATAATAGCCAGGACATGGAAACAACCTAGATGTCCATCAGCAGATGAATGGCTAAGAAAGCTGTGGTACATATACACAATGGAGTATTACTCAGCCGTTAAAAAGAATTCATTTGAATCAGTTCTGATGAGATGGATGAAACTGGAGCCAATTATACAGAGTGAAGTAAGCCAGAAAGAAAAACACCGATACAGTATACTAACACATATATATGGAATTTAGGAAGATGGCAATGACGACCCTGTATGCAAGACAGGAAAAAGGACACAGATGTGTATAACGGACTTTGGACTCAGAGGGAGAGGGAGAGGGTGGGATGATTTGGGAGAATGGGAATTCTAACATGTATACTGTCATGTAAGAATTGAATCGCCAGTCCATGTCTGACGTAGGGTGCAGCTTGCTTGGGGCTGGTGCATGGGGATGACCCAGAGAGATGTTGTGGGGAGGGAGGTGGGAGGGGGGTTTATGTTTGGGAACGCATGTAAGAATTAAAGATTTTAAAATTTTAAAAATTAAAAAAAAAATAAAAATTAAAAAAAAATAAAAAATTAAAAAAAAAAAACATTTGTAATTTTTTTTTTTAATAGAAAAGCTTGGAGTGCTGCTAGTTCCTGTTAGCGGCAGTAAACTTTAACTATGGCACCAAATACTTAGTGTATTAGAGGTCAAGGTGGAAGACCAGGACCAAGAGACATCCAAAATTCCTCAACAAGGAAAGGCAAAATAGTCTCATATCTACCTAACCTTTAGGAAACTAAGAAGTAGGGGTGATAGAAATAGCCAAGCAGCAAAGTCCGATGATGATAATCTGCTAAGAAAGGGATAAAAAGATGTTTGACAAGCATTAGGTCAGCAGTAAATTGTGACTTCCACTAAAGTATTGATGAAATCTGGGAGGAAAATATAATAATGATCATCCCGGTAAACAAATTACATTCTGTATAACAGTAGATGTAACAGCAAGACCTGCCTGGCATTGAAAACTGTCAATAACTAACTGTGTGACTTTGACCAAATTATTAGTCTTGCCTGTGATTTAAACATAATAATACCTAACTCTTAAGAAGCTTGGGAAGATTACCGTATATATCACAGACCTAGCATCCACCAAGCCCTTAAATTATAGCTATTTTTGTTATGGAATAATGTACCTATCATTACAAAAATTAAAAGTACCCTATTTTAATTCCAGATTTAATATGAAAGGAAGTTTGGTTTATATTAGCAATGAATATTTCATGCTTTTTTTCTAAAGGAAATGTTTTAATAAAAGTTGATACCCTAGTTCTGCCAGACATCTAAAATTATAGCCGATGCTTTTATAAGTCTATATTATCTAATATTTGGGTTTAAAGTAATAATGTATTCAGAGATTCTCTTGGCTAGATAGACTGAATAATCAAAATAATTTCAAATCCTATTTTGAAGCATTTGCTTTCAACTCAATTCAGCACTTTTTAAAAATCAAATTCTCATTTTCTTCAACTTTTTTTCATGTGGACATCTCTAAGAAGTTAGCAAGCTACCTGAAGGCAGAGGTATTTTGCATGACCGCTTTACATGAGTTTTTAGTCATATAGTGGAGAAGGAAGAGGAGTGTGATGAATGTTTAAAATTGCCTGGCATTTGTTAATTATAGCATTATTAATTCTTCCACTCACTTCCTGTAAGACTATATACTAATCAATTGAATTATGAATCAAATATCACTCTATGAAGACAACAGGTAAGTGTTATGATAATCTGTATAAGCAGAAATGAAATGTTCAAGATTCAAAGTGGTATGGTTTCTCCCATCTAATATGATGCTAGGGCAAGGTACAGATTAAAAGTTTAAGAGTTTTCCCTCCACCAAATGGACAGGTTGAGAAATGTAACCATCATGCCAGAAAAAATGTCATTCCAGTAGGTCCCCCAGGACAACCCTGCTGTCTTTTCTGTTGGGACAGAAAGCAAATTTTCCCAAAGAAAGCTGTGGTTCTTTGCCATGGGTGGCAAGGGACAAGTCAACCTCTCCCCACACACACATCATGGTACCTGAAATGCAGAGACAACCCTGTGTCTGTGCTTGTGAGAGAAAGGAGCCTTGGAAGTTTTCCAACATCACAAGCACTTTTGTAACATGCAGCTTGAGGTAATACCCACAGGAGGGCATTTGGTTTGCCTCAGAATGTTCCAAGAGTGACAGGCTATCATCAGTGCCCCCCCCCCCCCATCAATCAGGGCAGACTCATTGTCTGCTTGGTTAACAAGGCACTACTTTTTTTTCAGAAAATCACTTTTGCAAAAGTAATCCTGACTTGAACCTTCCATCACAGAGCACTGTTTTCCAAAGATATGTGTTTCCAATAACACATTGAATGAGTAACAAGGACCCTGAGTGGAATGGGCACAGAATTTGTAATTCAAGCCAGGAAACCTGAGAGTAAAATAAAAAACTATTAATAATTATGTCAAACAGAAGGAGAGATCATATAGGAGGAAAAAAGCTTAAGGCAAGCATATACTTGTGTATGGAAACCTATAGAATACAACTTGAACACTGTGGGGGAGAAAGATTTTATAGAATGGAGGAGGAGTGGTAAAATGATACAAGAGTTGAAGGAAATTAAATAGCAGAAGAAAATGACATTTATTGATTGCCCATTTTAGGCCAAGTTTTTAAACAACTGTAATATGTATAGTAGTGATATTTTAGACAACATTTTACAGATAAGGAAACCAAAACTTTAAAAGGGCTAAACCTCTTGCCAAAGACACACAGAGAAAAAGATGGAACCTGTATTCAAACATGATGCCAGCTTATTAAATCTGCTCCAAAGTTACTACAATTATATAAATGGCATTATATTTCCATATTATAAATAGGAAACTGAGGCTCAGAGACAGACCCGTTCAAGGATTCCTGTGTAACATAGAATCTGGATTCAATTCAGACCTGCCTGACTCTTAAGTCAACATTCTTACTACCAAAATATTGATTGGACTTTGTTCAGAGACTGGGATTTTATTTGTTCATTTGTTTGGGGTTTGTCTTGGGTTTTTCTGAGGGGAATGGGGTGTTATCTCTTCCCCTCTTCTTGTGTGGGCTTTGCTTAAGCTCCACTTTAAACTTGCTTCTCCTTATACCTCTCTTGCCTCTTTTTTACTCTCTTCCTTAGACTTCCTTCTAAATATTTAATCAAGATATCAGAACCAGGCTTGTCAGAAACCTTAGCTTACTAATTTGGACCTTCTGTAATGTACCCCTCACATCACTTCCAGTCCATGTATCATCTAATATGCGTGTGTTTACATCCCCTTCTTTCTTATGAAATTCATTCAGTCTGGGTCATTTCATCCTCCACATCAACTTTCTGCCATACTCGTACTACTTTCAAATTGACTTGAGGTTACCAGCACCCTTTTCTAAATAACATGAAACTCTATAAACTATATTGTGTACAGAAAGTTGGAGGCAGGCAGGCTAACACAAAACACTCTCTCACTATGAGCATATTGAAAGGAATTTCCCCACAGTGTCATATGAGAAGGACTTCCCAGGTGGCGCTAGTAGTAAAGAA
Source organism: Capra hircus (assembly GCF_001704415.2). Taxonomy (NCBI): domain Eukaryota; kingdom Metazoa; phylum Chordata; class Mammalia; order Artiodactyla; family Bovidae; genus Capra; species Capra hircus. The sequence continues at coordinate 103,804,848 of NC_030811.1, forward strand.
TCTGCCTGCTAATGCAGGCGATATAAGAGACTTGGGTTTGATCCCTGGGTTGGGAAGATTCCCCCAGAGGAGTGCATGGCAACCAACTCCAATATTCATGCCAGGAGAATGCCATGGACAGAGGAGCCTGGCAGACTGTGGCCTATAGGGTCTCAAAGAGACAGACATGACTGAAGTGACTTAGCACATGGACACATTCTAGACAAAAGGCCAAGAAAACTAATGAAAGAAGAGTTCAGCAAGGACACTTATAAACTCCTCTTCGGTTCTTGCTTAGGCAATCTTGTTCTGTTAACAAGAAACAAACTACACTCTGATGCTAGTCATTGATGATTACATTCATATAAGACGTATCTGAAACTCAGATATTCACAAAGCAAGACTTTTCCCCATTCTGCCTACTTTTCTCCACCCTTGTCATCTCATATATCCCCTAGTAAAAACCACTACCATTGCTCTCTGGTGGTGTAACGGCTTGTCAGCGGTCTCCAGGCTTTCACTCTTGCTCTTGTATGGTTAATTCTTCACCCAGCACCCAGAGTATCTTTTAAATCTGTTTATCAGATCATGTCACTCTCTTATGTAATTCTCTCCAGTTATATCCCCCAGAATTTAGTACAAAATCTGAACTCCTTATCCCACTTACAAACCCCAACAGGACCTTGCAGGCCCTTCTTCCTACCATCTTACAGTACTTTTCTCCAGGCCCACTTCAGCCTCCCTGACCTTCTTCCGAGACCTAGAAGATGCCAGTCTGGTTCCAGCACCAGAGCCTTTGTACACACTACTTCCACTGACAGACGAGTTATGTACCTAGATGGTGGCCTGGCTGGTGCCTCGTGTCACTCAGACCTTGGCTTTGAAAGTCATCTCCTCCAAAAGACCTTCCTTAACCTAAAGGGGAGTCACTCCACTATTCCCTAACATAGTGATCATCACACAGCACCCTAAGACTCTGAAAATTTATTGATTTACTTGTTTTGTAGCTGCTTATTGCGTATCTTTTTCTTGGGGATGGTCTTGATCACTGCCTCCTGTACAATGTCACGAACTTCTGTCCATAATTCTTCAGGCATTCTATCACATCTAATTTCTTGAATCAATTTGTCACTTTCGCTGTATACTCGAAAGGGATATGATTTAGGTCATACCTGAATGGTCTAGTGGTTTCCATACTTTCTTCAATTTAAGACTGAATTTGGCAATAAGGAGTTCATGATCTGAGCCACAGTCAGGGCCTGGTCTTATTTTTGCTGACTGTATAGAGCTTCTCCATTTTTGTCTACAAAGAATATAATCAATCTGATTTCACCATTGACCTTCTGGTGATGCCCATATGTAGAGTCTTCTCTTGTATTGCAGGAAGAGGCTGTTTACAATGACCAGTGCATTCTCTTGGCAACACTCTATTAGCCGTTGCCCTGCTTCATTCTATACTCCAAAGCCAAATTTGCCTGTTACTACAGGTATTTCTTGACTTTCTACTTTTGCATTCCAGTACCCTGTAATGAAAAGGATATCTTTTTTGGCTGTGAGTTCTAGGAGGTCTTGTAGGCCTTAATAAAACCATTCAACTTCAGCTTCATCAGCATTACTGGTCAGGGCATAGACTTGGATTACTGTCTATGCCAGCAAATTTGGAAAACTCAGCAGTGGCCACAGGACTGGAAAAGGTCAGTTTTCATTCCAATCCCAAAGAAAGAAAATGCCAAAGAATGCTCAAACTACTGCACAATTGCACTCATCTCAAACATTAGCAAAGGAATGCTCAAAATTCTCTAAGCCAGGCTTCAATAGTTCATGAACAGTGAACTTACAGATGTTGAAGCTGGATTGAACATTACAGATACCAAGGGAACATTTCATGCAAAGATGCTCTCCATAAAGGACAGAAATGGTAGGGACATAACAGAAGCAGAAGATACTAAGAAGAGGTGGCAAGAATACACAGAAGAACTGTACAAAACAGATCTTGATGACTCAGGTGATCACAATGGTGTGATCACTCACCTAGAACCAGACATCCTGGGATATGAAGTCAAGTTGCCTTTAGAAAGGATCACTATAAACAAAGCTAGCGGAGGTGATGGGATTCCAGTTGAGTTATTTCAAATCCTGAAACATGATGCTGTGAAAGTGCTGTACTCAATATACCAGCAAATTTGGAAAGCTCAGCAGTGGCCACAGGACTGGAAAAGGTCAGTTTTCCTTCCAATCCCAAAGAAAGGCAATGCCTAAGAATGCTCAAAGTACCACACAACTGTACTTATCTCACACACTAGTAGAGTGATGCTTAAAATTATCCAAGCCAGGCTTCAGCAATACGTGAACTGTGAAATTCCAGATGTTCAGCTGGTTTTAGAAAAGGCAGAGGAACCAGAGATCAAATTGCCAACATCCGCTGGATCATCAAAAAAGCAAGAGAGTTCCAGAAAAACATTTCTGATTTATTGATTATGCCAAAGGCTTTGACTGTGTGGATCACAATAAACTGTTGAAAATTCTGAAACAGATGGGAATACAAGACCACCTGACCTGCCTCTTGCAAGCAATCTGTATGCAGATCAGGAAGCAACAGTTAGAACTGTTAGAGCAGTTAGAACAACAGACTGGTTCCAAATAGGAAAAGGAGAACATCAAGGCTGTATATTGTCACCCTACTTATTGAACTTATATGCAGAGTGCATCATGAGAAACGCTGGGCTGGATGAAGCACAAGCAGGAATCAAGAATGTCGGGAGAAATATCAATAACTTAAGACATGTAAATGACACCAGACTCATGGCAGAAAGTGAAGAACTAAAGAGCCTCTCAATGAAAGTGAAAGAGGAGAGTGAAAAAGTTAGCTTAAAGCTCAACATTCAGAAAACTAAGATCATGGCATTCGGTCCCATCACTTCATGGCAAATAGATGGGGAAACAGTGGAAACGTGGCTGACTTTATTTTTCTGGGCTCCAAAATCACTGCAGATGGCAATTGCAGCCATGAAATTGAAAGACGCTTACTGCTTGGAATGAAAGTTATAACCAACCTAGACAGCATATTCAAAAGTAGAGACATTACTTTGCCAACAAAGGTCCATCAAGTCAAGGCTATGGTTTTTCCAGTGGTCATGTATGGACATGAGAGTTGGACTATAAAGAAAGCTGAGTGTAGAAGAATTGATGCTTTTGAACTGTGATGTTAGAGAAGACTCTTGAGGGTCCCTTGGACTGCAAGGAGATCCAACCAGTCCATCCTAAAGGAGATCAGTCCTGTGTGTTCATTGGAAGGACTGACGTTGAAGCTGAAACTCTAATACTTTAGCCACCTATGTGAAGAACTGACTCACTGGAGAAGACCCTGATGCTGGGAAAGATGGAGTGTGGGAGGAGAAGAGGACGACAGAGGACGAGATGGTTGGATGGTGTCACCAACTCAATGGACATGAGTTTGAGTGAATTCCGGGAGTTGGTGATGAACAGGGAGGCCTGGTGTGCTGCAGTCTATGGGATCTCAAAGAGTCGGACACGACTGAGTGACTGAACTGAACTGACTGTGTATCTCCCTCGCTGACAATGTAAACTCCATCAGATTAGAGAAGAGGCTCATCTTACTCACCACTATATCTTCTGTGTCTAGAAGAACATCTGGTGCATAGCATGACTCAGAAAGCATTAGTGAGTAAATAAATAAATTACCCAGACAATTTTTTTATGAATTCTTGCTTTACCTTTATATGATAATAACTGGATCATTTTTTTTAATTTCTACTTTTTAACTTAAAAACATATTTGCTAACAAAATAGTTTCTTATAATTACACACGAGTTCTTAAAACTATGTTTGCCAATGTCAACTGTATAAATACCTTGATTCTTCTTTTGTGGTGAGTGCATGATAAGTCATTTCAGTCATGTCCAACTCTTTGCAACCCTAAGGACTGTAGCCCACCAGGCTTCTCTGTCCATGGGATTCTCCAGGCAAGAATACTGGAGTGGGTTGCCTCCAGGGGGTTACCTCCAGGGGGGTCTTCCTTCTAATGGATTGAACCCAGGCCTCCTGCAGCTCCGGCATTGCAGCTGACTTCTCTACCACTGAGCCACCATGAAGGTGACTTCAAATAGCTCCAGGAAAGAACTCAACAAAAGTACAAGCTCTTGCATGGATACATTATAAAAATCTAGTGAGGGCTTGACTCTACTTTTAAGAAGGCTTAACCGTTAACTGGAACTGTGACCAACCTTGGTTTAAGAGGCTTTCTTATCGATCAATCAGTCAGTTACTCAGTCGTATCTCTTTGCAACCACATGGACTGCAGCACGCCAGGCTTCCCTGTCCATCACCAACTCCCGGAGCTTTCTCTAATTCATGTCTATCGAGTCAGTGATACCATCCAACCATCTCATCCTCTGTCACCCCCTTTTCCTCCTGCCTTCAGCCTTTCCCAGCATCAGGGTCTTTTCCAGTGAGTCAGTTCTTCCTATCAGATGGCCAAAGTATTGGAGCTTCAGCTTCAGCATCAGTCCTTCCAGTGAATATTCAAGACTGACTCCCTTTAGTATTGACTGCTTTGATCTCCTTGCATTCTTATCAATAGCATGCTATCAAAGGACACAAAACCCTAAATCTAGAAGTCTGCAGCTTCTCCAGATAAACAACATCATACAATGCACAGTTAGTCTGAGCTCTGGAGAGTTAAGACTTCATTGAGGCACAGAACAGGTGGAATGACCTGGTTAAATGCTTTCTTACTAATAAGACGTTTAATGTCAAAAATTTCACTGGAAAGTTAGTAAGCATTTTCCTTGAAGAATATATCTATCTTCCAATAGGGTTGTCATAACATGAGGGCTAAGTGAGCCATATGTCACCCCAACCAATTAGAGTCACAGTTAAGTGACTCTCCTAATTGTTAACTAAAAAGAAGTCTCTGAAGGAAAAGAGTAAGTCACTCCTTGAGGACACCTTATTCAAATCTGGATGGATGGCAAAGGTGCAGTGCAAGAGCCTATGAGCAGAGACTCATGTAAGCTGAGCAGAGGTAATGGTTTCGAGGAAGTCAGTAAGCCAAGAGCAAGGGCACCACAGGTGAGTTCAAGCCCACACTGTCCTTGATCTCAGGGAACCTCAAAGGAAAGTGTCAGGTTACCGATGTTGACAGAACTGTGACAGACAGGGTGGTCAAAACATAAATACACAAGCTGAAATACTGAAAAGCAGAAATAACCAAGGTTATTTATTTCCCAAGTAAGTAGTTCAAAATTCCAGCAAATCTTGTTTAGAAGGTAAACCACACACAATTTTCACAATTAGAGCTTGCTTTGTTCAAATACCCTCCATAACATTTGATCATATTGATGTTTCTTGGCTTAACTGAAATTATTTTTATCTTTGAAACTTCAATGTACCTATCAACATGTGATGAAATGCTTGTTGATCTCTATAATTGCCTGCATTTGTTAGTATCCCTTGTCTTAGTCTTTGTTATATATAATGACATTGAACACCGCACACCTGGTCAATCACATTTACCAAGAGTGAATATATTAATCACAGGTGTCCTCCAAATCAAAGGATCCAATGTGTGTCGCAATTGGTTTTAAGATATAAATAAGAACACTATGGCCAGAGAAGAATAAATAGCTCACCAAATTCCCCTGTGCCTAGTATGTATTTTCCATTTATTGAATAACAGACTCTCTCTTGCCTCCACTGTCTTCAAGCAAGGTTTCTAAGCAGAAAGAGCCTACTAAACAAGATAATCAGGTCTCAGGTTTAAAGCACAACCTATATCTTCACATTCTTCCAGCAGACGTTAGCAAAGGACTCAGTAATAATTACCAACTTTGAAAAGTCTGCCATGGGGAGATGAGTCTAAATTGCTTTATTCAAATAACCCAATCTTCTTTCTCAAAATACCCCCACTACTCTATTACAAGAGGAGAAAATCTGAAAAACGTGGTGAAGAAAGGGAAGGAAATTCACATTTATCTGCCCTTATGCTCTGTTAGTAAGGTGACAGTAAGTCCTGATTCGTCCAGCACAGTTCTATTTTCTGCCTTCTGTCCCTGAGCAATTACTAATCATAGTATTCCCTTTCATTCTCAAAAATGTTGTAATTTAGATAACAAGTTATATGGTTATCCTGTGTGTTCAGTAGTGAGCAGTATGCTCATCTTGGATCCACAGATTGACAGAGAGATTTTTCTCCCCATCCCTCCTTCTCCATTCCACAGTTGCTAATCTGTATCAGCTGTACTATTGTGTTCCTTCTGAGTGAATCTGGCCACTCAGGAACTAGCAGAAAATGGGAGGGTGGAAATAAAGAGAAGTAGTCAGGATATTTATTCCCTGATCTCACTACCTGCCTGGCTGTGGTCTAACTGGTATGGTCTCTCCACCAAAGGCCACAGCTCCAGAAGCTTTTAAGCACAGCACTATTTTTAGCATCTGTAAATCATTCACTCCAATTGCTTCTTCAGATCTAGCCCAAGTGGTATTTCTGTTCCTCACCCTACAGTGCTTCATAATCCCTTGTAGACGGCCTTCAACTTTGGCCGTAACTTTGCAGGCTACCTTCTCCCTTAAATTTCCCATTTGAGCATTCCCTATGTTTCCCTCTCCCTATCTTTGGCTGCAAAGATGGAGCCAAAGATAGAGAGATATTCTTTACAGCCAAAGATGGAGAAACTCTATACAGTCAGCAAAAACAAGACTGGGAGCTGACTGTGGCTCAGATCATGAACTCCCTATTGCCAAATTCAGACTGAAATTGAAGAAAGTAGGGAAAACCACTACACCATTCAGGCATGACCTAAATCAAATCACTTAAGATTATACACTGGAAGTGACAAATAGATTCAGGGGATTAGATCTGATAGAGTGCCTAAAGAACTATGGACGGAGGTTTGTGACATTGTGCAAGAGGCAGTGATCAAGATCGTTCCCAAGAAAAAGAAATTCAAAAAGGCGAAATGGTTGTCTGAGGAGGCCTTACAAATAGCTGAGAAAAGAAGAGAAGCTAAAGGCAAAGGAGAAAAGGAAAGATATATTCATCTGAATGCAGAGTTCCAAAGAATAGCAAGGAGAGATTAAAAAAGCCTTCCTCAGTGATCAGTGCAGAGAAATAGAAGAAAATAATAGAATGGGAAAGACTAGAGATCTCTTCAAGAAAATTAGAGATACCAAGGGAACATTTCATGCAAAGACGGGCTCAATAAAGGACAGAAATGGTATGGACCTAACAGAAGCACAAGATATTAAGAAGAGGTGGCAAGAAAATACAGAAGAACTATTTTAAAAAAAAGAGCTTCACGACCCAGATAATCACAATGGTGTGATCACTCACCTAGAACCAGACATCCTGGAATACAAAGTCAAGTGGGCCTTAGGCAGCATCACTACAAACAAAGCTAGTGGAGGTGATAGAATTCCAGTTGAGCTGTTTCAAATCCTAAAAGATGATGCTGTAAAAATGCTGCACTCAGTATGCCAGCAAATTTGGAAAACTCAGCAGTGGCCAAGGGACTCCAAAATGTCAGTTTTCATTCCAATCTCAAAGAAAGGCAATGCCAAACAGTTTTCAAACTACCACACAATTGCACTCATCTCACATGCTAGCAAAGGAATGCTCAAATTCTCCAAGCCAAGCTTCAACAGTACATGAACCGTGAACTTCCAGATGGCCAAGCTAGATTTAGAAAAGCCAGAGGAACCAGAGATCAAATTGCCGACATCCACTGGATCACTGAAAAAGCAAGAAAGTTTCAGAAAAACATCTATTTCTGCTTTACTGACTATGCCAAAGCCTTTGACTATGTAGATCACAATAAACTGTGGAAAATTTTTAAAGATACGGGAATACCAGACCCCCTTACCTGCCTTAGAAATCTGTATGCAGGTCAAGAAGCAAAAGCTGGAACTGGACATGGAACAACAGAATGGTTCCAAATTGAGAAAGGAGTACATTAAGTCTGCATATTATCACCCTGCTTATTTAACTTATATGCAGAGTACATCATGCAAAATGCCGAGCTAGATGAAGCACAAGCTGGAATCAAGACTGCTGGGATAGAGAACAAGATGGCAGAGGATTAGGGGGATGTGGAGTACTACTCTATCCATGAATACATCAGGAATACACCCTAAGATACAGAAGTGCAAGCAGAATACCAACAGAGAGCAGACAGGTGTACCTGACCAGTGGAAAAAAATATATAGAACCACACAAGGAGTGTTAGTAGGACTGGACCTGTCCTCAGCGGGTGGGGGAAATGAAGCAGGGGTCCAATCCCCACATTAGGGAAACTGTCTGAGTCAGAGGAGAAACATTTAAGGTTGAGAGTGAAACAGCTGATCTAAATGGAATGAGAATCAAACAGTTCTTGCCGCAGCCATACAGACCCCTGGTCTCCTGGAAGGCATGGTGGCTGGGAGCTGGAGTTTAGGGATTGTGGAGCAATCTCAGAGCCAGGGCTGTTGTTGATGTGAGAGATGGATTGAGGGGATGTGAGGAAGTAGATTGTGGTGGGAAATGCCAGTGGAGGAAAGCCAGACAGCCATGGAAGCAAGGCGATACTGCTGAGTCATGCACAGGGGGTGGAGCCATCACCATAGCCTCTCTCTCCTCTTATGCCAGCATCAGCAGTTGAACAATAGAGACTGGTCCATCAAAGGCCTGATGCACTGAACTACAGGGTAGGACCCCACCCAGGATGCCTCTTTAAGTGCCTGACACTACAGAGGACCATCTACAGAGTAGGACCCCATCCAGGGGGGCCCCTCTATGTGCCTGATGCACTGAAAAACAGAGAAGGACCCCAGGTAAGGGAGCCTCTAAGTGCCTGAACAGGCTGAGCTATGGAGAAAGACTGGCCAAAGAGGCCTTCTTATCGACAGCTACACGAGGCTCAAAAAAAGACTCTGATAGGACCATAACTCCTGCAGCAGAGGCAGTCTGTGTCCCTGCACAATTGGCACTGCCAGGGTCCCTACAAGCCAAGCAGCTGTGCCATCTTCACAATCAACTCTCACTGGGGCAGAGCTGCCACAGGCAAAAAAGAAGACTTGCGTCTATGTTCCCAGGGTCACTTCAGGTGTGTCTAGCTCTTTGTGACCCTGTAGACTGTGGCCTACCAGGCTTCTCTGTCAGGGAGTGGGTTCTTCAGGCAAGAATACTGGAGCGTATTGGCCAATACTGGTTGCCATACCCTTCTAGAGCACTATATTTCCTGCTGCCCTAGCTGCCAACTCCCCTGAATACCTGGTGCAGCCAGAACCCCTGTGACCCAAGCAGCTGCCCCAGCTCCACACCTGGCTCTCACAGGTGCAAACCCAAGTCCTCCAGGGCAGCCTCAGGAGCAAACCCCACTGGGACGACCCACATGCAAAGGTGGAATAAAACCACAACTGAAACCCAGGGGCAGTGTGGCTAAGGAAGAAGACCTAAAACCTTCCTACCAGCTGTACAAGCTACAGATTAAATCCACATGATCAATTAAGCAGACTCTGTATTGATGGAATATATAAGAGGCCAGTGAGAGCACCCATAAAAGAAAACACTCTAGCTCTGATAGCCTTGGACACTGGAGGCAAGAACACACAGAAGTGGGACCAGATTAGAATCTGAGCTGCACCCACAGCAGGACGAGAGATCAGCACAGTGCTGGAGGCCTTTCTAGGGAAGTAAGGTGGCTCAGATGGCAAAAGCATCTGCCTGCAATGTGGGAGACCCAGGTTCTATTCCTGGATTGGGAAGATCCCCTGGAGAAGGAAATGGCAATCCACTCCAGCACTCTTGCCTGGAAAATCCCATGGACAGAGGAGCCTGATAGGTCCATGGGGTCCAAAGAGTCGGACACGACTGAGCGACTTCACAAGGTAGACTGTAACTCCCAGCGAGGGAAAGGACTCTGACAGCAGTGACTCAAGAAAAATATTTATTATTCTTATGTTTTGACTTGTTCTGTAGATTTTTTTGGATATTTTTTGCGCCCCCCCCCCACCTTTTTCCCCCTCTGTTGTAGGTGTTGATTTTATTGGCACTAAGAAATCCAATTAAGCTTTTGAGCTTTTTCATTAGTCAGTCACATTTTTAATTGTCATAAACCTCTGCCTCCACGTTGGGCTTTTGCCATTCTGCAGTTTTCCTCTTTTTTCTTTTTCTTTTCATTTTTTTTTTTTAGTTTTAATTTTTAAATTTTAAATGTATTATTATTTTTTCTACATTTATTCCTTAGTTTGCTTTTCCTACTGTTCTTTTCCCCTTGCAGTTAATCTTTAATGTTTATAAATCTACTTTACTGACTCTATTTAACTTTGCATATCCAAAGAGGCACAAAGAGTCCCCTACAGGATAAACCCAAGAAAAAACACACCAAGACACATACTAATCAAACTAACAAAGACTAAACACAAAAAAAGTATATTAAAAGCAGCAAGGGAGAAGCAACAAGTAACATACCAGGGAAAACCCATACGCTTAATAGCTGATCTTTCAGCAGAAACGCTGCAGGCCAGAAGGGAATGGCAGTTTATATTTAAAGTACTGAAAGGGAAAAATCTACAACCAAGATTACTGTACCTGGCAAGGATCTCATTCAAAATTGATGGAGAAATAAAAAGGTTTTCGGACAAGCAAAGGTTAAACGAATTCTGTACCAACAAACTAGCTTTACAACAAATGTTAAAGGGGCTTATTTAGTCAAGAAATACAAGAGAAGTAAAAAGACCTACAAAATCAACCCCAAACAGTTAAGAAAATGGCAATAGGAACATATATCTCAATAGTTTCTTTAAATGTAAATGAATTACATGCTCCTACCAAAAGACAAAGACTGGCTGAATGGATACAAAAACAAGACCCAGATATATGCTGTCTACAGGAAACGCACTTCACACCTCAAGATACATATAGACTGAAAGTGAGAATAGAAAAACATATTCCATGCAAATCAGAAGCAAAAGAAAGCTGGAGCAGCAATCCTCATATCAGACAAAATAGACGTTAAAATAAATATGATTGCAAGAGATAAGGAAGGGCACTACATAATGATCAAGGGATAAATCCAAGAGAAAGACATAACATTTTAAATATCTATGCACCCAACATAGGAGTACTTCAATACATAAGACAAACACTAACAGACATAAAAGGAGAAACTGACAGGAACACAGTAATATAGGACTCTTTAACACCCCACTCACACCAATGGACAGATTATCAAAACATAAAATTAATAAGGAAGCATAAGCCTTAAATGATACATTAGATGAGATGGATCTCATTGATATTGTCAAGACTAGTGAGTCAGTCAGTTCAGTCTCTCAGTTGTGTCCGACTCTTTGCAACCCCATGAACCGCAGCACACTAGGCCTCCCTGTCCATCACCAACTCCCAGAGTCCACCCAAATCCATGTCCATTGAGTTGGTGATTCCATCCAACCATCTCATCCTGTCATCCCCTTCTCCTCCCACCCTCAATCTTGCCCAGAATCAGGGTCTTTTCCAATGAGTCAGCACTTCACATCAGTTGGTCAAAGCACTGGAGTTTCAGCTTCAACATCAGTCCTTCCAATGAACATCCAGGACTGATCTCTTTAGGATGGACTGGTTGGATCTCCTTGCAGTCCTAGGGACTCTCAAGAGTCTTCTCCAACACCACAGTTCAAAAGCATCAATTCTTCGCTCTCAGCTTTCTTTATAGTCCAACTCTCACATCCATACATGACCATTGGAAAAACCATAGCCTTGACTAGATGGACCTTTGTTGGCAAAGTAATGTCTCTGCTTTTGAATATGCTGTCTATGTTGCTCATAACTTTCCTTCCAAGGAGTAAGCATCTTTTAATTTCATGGCTGCAATCACCATCTGCAGTGATTTTGGAGCCCAGAAAAACAAAGGCAGCCACTGTTTCCACTGTTTCCCCATCTATTGTCCATGTAGTGATGGGACCAGATGCCATGATCTTAGTTTTCTGAATGTTAAGCTTTAAGCCAACCTTTTCACTCTTCTTTTTCACTTTCAAAAGAAGCTCTTTAGTTCTTCTTCACTTTCTGTCATAAGGGTGGTGTCATCTGCATATCTGAGGTTATTGATATTTCTCTTGGCAATCTTGATTCCAGCTTGTGCTTCTTCCAGCCCAGCATTTCTCATGATGTACTCTGCATATAAGTTCAATAAGTAGGGTGACAATATACAGCCTTGACATACTCCTTTTCCTATTTGGAACTAGTCTGTTGTTTTATGTCCAGTTCTAACTGTTGCTTCCTGACCCATAAAGGTTTCTCAAGAGGCAGGTCAAGTGCTCTGGTATTCCCATCTTTCAGAATTAAAACTTTTCAAAAAATGGGCATAGAAGGAACCTACCTCAACATAGTAAAGGCCATATATGATAAGCCTACAGAAAATATTATTCTCAATGGTGAAAAACTGAAAGCATTCACCCTAAGATCAGGAATAAGATAAGGGTGTCCACTTTCACCACTGTTATTCAACATAGGTCTGGAAGTCCTAGCTGCAGCAATCAGAGAAGAAAAAGAAAGAAAAGGAATCCAGATCAGAAAAGAAGTAAATCTCTCACTGTTTTTGGATGACATGATACTGTACATATCTAACCCTAAGGATAATATCAGAAAATTACTAGAGCTAATCAGTGAATTAAGCAAAGTTGCAGGATACTAAATCAATACACAGAAATCATTGGCATTTCTATACACTAACAATGAAAAATCAGAAAAAGAAATTAAGGAATCAATCCCATTCACCATTGCAACAAAAAAAATTAAATATCTAGGAATAAACGTACCTAAGGAGATAAAAATCTTTACACAGAAAATTATAAGACACTAATGAAAGAAATAAAAGATGGCATAAATAGAAGGAGAGATATTGCATGTTCCTGGGTAGGAAGGATTAGTAATGTGAAAATGACTGTACTACCAAACGTAGTCTACAAATTGAATTTGATCCCTATCAAATTATCAATGGCATTTCTCACTGAACTAGAACAAAAAATTTTGCAATTCATATGGAAACACAAAAGACCCCAAATAGTCAAAGCAATCTTGAGAATGAAGAATGGAGCTAGAAGAATCAATCTTTCTGACTTCAAATTATACTACAAAGCTACAGTCATCAAGATAGTACAGTACCGGCACAAAAACAGAAATACAGACCAAGGAAACAAGATAGAGAGCCCAGAAATAAACCCACGCACCTATGGTTACCTCATCTTTGACAAAGGAGGTAAAGATATATACAATGGGGCAAGAACAGTCTCTTCAATAAACAGTGGTAGGAAAACTGGACAGCTACATGTAAAAGAATGAAATAAGAACCCTTCCTAACACCATACACAAAGATAAACTCAAAAATGGATTAAAGACCTAAATGTAAGACCAGAAAACATAAAACTCTTAGAGGAAAACATAGGCAGAACATTCGATGACATAAATCAAAGCAAGATCCTCTATGACGCACCTCCTAGAGTAACAGAAATAAAAAAAAAAAAAGTAAGCAAGTGGGACCTGATTAAACTTAAAAGCTTTTGCACAGAAAAGGAAACTATAAGCAAGGTGAAAAGACAACCCTCAGAATTAGATAAAATAATAGCAAATTAAACAACTGACAAAGGATTAATTTCCAAAATATACATGCAGCTCATACAACTCAATACCAGAAAAACAAACAACCCAATCAAAAAGTGGCAAAAAGACCTAAACTGACATTTCTCCAAAGAAGACATACAGACGGATCACAAACACATGGAAAGATGCTCAACTTCGTTCATTATTAGAGAAATGCAATCAAAACTACAATGAGATATCACCTCACACCAGTCAGAATGGCCATCATCAAAAAGCCTACAAACAATAAATGCTGGAGAAGGTGTGGAGAAAAGGGAACACTCTTGCACTGCTGGTGGGAGTGTAAATTGATACAGCCACTATGGAAGACGGTATGGCGATTCCTTTAAAACTAGGAATAAAACCAGCATATGACCCAGAAATCTCCACCCTAGGCATATACCCTGTGGAGAAGGCAATGGCACCCCACTCCAGCACTCTTGCCTGGAAAATCCCATGGACGAAGGAGCCTGGTAGGCTGCAGTCCATGGGGTCGCTAAGAGTCGGGCACGACTGAGCGACTTCGCTTTTCATGCATTGAAGAAGGAAATGGCAACCCACTCCAGTGTTCTTGCCTGGAGAATCCCAGGGACGGTGGAGCCTGGTGGGCTGCCGTCTATGGGGTCGCACAGAGTTGGACACGACTGAAGCGACTTAGCAGCAGCAGCAGCAGGCATATACCCTGAGGAAACCAAAATTGAAAAAGACACATGTATCCCAATGTTCATTGCAGCACTATTCAAAATAGAACACGGAAGCAACCTAGATGTACATCAACAGATGAATGGATGAAGTTGCGGTACATATACACAATGGAATATTACTCAGCCATAAAAAGGAACCCACTTGAGTCAGTTCTAATGAGGTGGATGAACCTAGAACCTATTATACAGAGTGAATGAATCAGCAAGAGAAAGCTAAATACCATATTCTAATGCATATATATGGAATCTAGAAAAATGGTACTGAAGAATTTATTTACAGGGCAGCAATGGAGAAACAGACATAGAGAATAGACTTATGGACATGGGGAGAGGGGAGGAGAGGGTAAGACATATGGAAAGAGTAACATGGAAACTTACATTACCATATGTAAAATAGATAGCCATTGGGAATTTGCTGTGTGGCTCAGGAAACTCAAACAGGGGCTCTGTATCAATCTAGAGGGGTGGGATGGAGAGGGAGACGGAAGGAATTTCAAAAGTGAGGGGATATAAGTGTGCCTATGGCTGATTCATGTTGATGTTTAACAGAAAACAGCAAAACTGTGTAAAGCAATTGTCCTTCAATAAAAAATAATTTAAAAAAAGAATCACCTGCCAACACAGAGGACAAAGGTTTGATCCCCGGTCTGGGCAGATTCCACATACCGCAGGACAAGTAAGCCCGAAGGCCATGACTACTGAGCCTGCCCTCTAGACTGAGCCATAGTGCCACAACTACTGAAACCTGCATACCCTAAAACCCATTTTCTGCAAGAAGAGAAACCACCACAGTGAGAATCCCTCGTGCCACAGCTAGAAATTAGCCCCCACTCACTGCAACTAGAGAAAACCTATGTGCAACAACAAAGACCCAGTGCAGTCAAAAATAAATAAATTTAAAAAAAAAACTGAGAAGAGCAGAACTGAGAATTCCATGGATATAAAATACCCCAGGTCTTTCAGAAACTAAAACATTCTAAACTTGTATGCAAAACAAAAAAACAAGATAGCTTGGAGAAGTACCAATAACCTCAGATATGCAGATGGCACCACACTTATGGCAGAAAGCAAAGAGGAACTAAAGAGCTTCTTGATGAAAGTGAAAGAGGGGAGTGAAAAAGTTGACTTAAAATTCAACATTCAGAAAACTAAGATCATGGCATCTGGTCCCATCACTTCATGGCAAACAAATGGGGAAACAGTGGAAACAGTGAGAGACTTTATTGTCTTGGGCTCCAAAATCACTACAGATGGTGACTGCAGCCATGAAATTAAAAGATGCTTACTCCTACGGGCTTCCTTGGTAGCTTGGACAGTAAAGCGTCTGCCTACAATGCGGGAGACCCAGGTTCAATCCCTGGGTCAGGAAAATCCCCTGGAGAAGGAAATGCCAACCCATTCTAGTATTCATGCCTGGAAAATCCCATGGATCGAGGAGCCTGGTGGGCTACAGTCCATGGGGTTGCAAAGAGTAGGACATGACTGAGTGACTTCACTTCACTTACTCCTTGGAAGAAAAGTTATGAGCAACCTAGACAGCATATTCAAAAGCAGAGACATTACTTTGCCAACAAAGGTCTGTCTAGTCAAAGCTATGGATTTTGCAGTAGTCAATTATGGACTTGAGAGTTGGACTATAAAGAAAGCTGAGAGCCAAAGAATTGATGCTTTTGAACTGTGGTGTTGGAGAAGACTCTTGAGAGTTCCCTGAATTGCAAGGAGATCCAACCAGTCCATCCTAAAGGAAATCAGTCCTGAATATTCATTGGAGGGATTTATGCTAAAGCTGAAACTTCAATACTTTGGCCACCTAATGCAAAAACCTGACTCATTGGAAAAGACCCTGATGCTGGGAAAGATTGAAGGTGGGAGGAGAAGGGGATTACAGAGGATGAGATGGTTGAATGGCATCACCAACTCAATGGACATGAGTTTGAGTAAGCTCCGGGAGTTGGTGATGGACAGGGAAGCCTGGTGTGCTGCAGTCCATGGTGTCGCAAAGAGTCAGACACAACTGAGCAACTGAACTAACTGAACTATGTTTCCTCCTTGGAAGCTGACTGAGAGTTTGTTTGTTTGTTTGTTTTGTTTTTTACCTCCTCTACCCAGAAATCCTATATCTTAGAAAATATGCCCATTTTACTTGTGAAAAAAATTAAGGTGCAGAAAAGCTACTTTATTTTTGCAGTTAGGTAGAAGAGCTGAAGAAGGGAATGGCAACCCACTCCAGTATTCTTGCCTGGGAAATCCCATGGACAGAGGAGCCTGGTGGGCTATAGTCCATGGGGTCACAAAGAGTTGGACACAACTGAACAACTTAACCAAAACAATAAGAGAATCAAACCTGGGTGCCCCCAAAGCTGAAACCTATGGGTTAGCCTACTATATCAAGTTAGTCAACCTACAGACTTCCTTCCTGTACTAGATAATGAAGGACACAATAAGCTCTAATATTCCAGTGATATATGAACATACATGCATTTGACAAATACTTTTGAGCAAGTGACCAGTATGAAGTAGGTAATGTGGTTATTAGGAAAAACACCAGAGGACTTCAAGACAAAAGCCATGGAAAACAGAGGTACCTTGGAACATTAAATGATGTCATGTGTAAATGGGACAATACATTGGACAGGAGCATCTTTAGGAGGATGTGCTTGAGAGCACTAATCCAGCTCTGTAACACTGACTACCTTCTAGATTAATGGAAATCCTGATTCTTAAATATGTCCTAACGAAGAAAATTTATCTGCAATCTCAAAGTCAGTTTCTCAATAAGACTCTCGGATGATAAGCTAGGTAAAAACAGGACCCATGTTTCCCCTTCTCTAGCATGGGCTCCTCCTCAATTTGAAGACTTAACCTTGGAGTATTACTCAGCCGTAAAAAAGAATTCATTTGAATCAGTTCTGATGAGATGGATGAAACTGGAGCCGATTATACAGAGTGAAGTAAGCCAGAAAGAAAAACACCAATACAGTATGCTAACACATATATATGGAATTTAGGAAGATGGCAATGACGACCCTGTATGCAAGACAGGGAAAGAGACACAGATGTGCATAATGGACTTTTGGACTCAGAGGGAGGGAGAGGGTGGGATGATTTGGGAGAATGACATTCTAACATGTATACTATCATGTAAGAATTGAATCGCCAGTCTATATCTGATGCAGGATACAGCATGCTTGGAGCTGGTGCATGGGGATGACCCAGAGAGATGTTATGGGGAGGGAGGTGGGAGGGGGGTTCATGTTTGGGAACGCATGTAAGAATTAAAGATTTTAAAATTTAAAAAATAAATAAATAAATAAAATTTGAAGACTTAACCTGACTTCCCAGGTAGCACTAGTGGTAAACAACCTGCCTGCCAGTGCAGGAGACAGAAGAGTCCTGGGTTTGATCCCTGGGTTGGGGAGAGCCCCTTGAGAAGAGTATGGCAATCCACTCTAGTTTTTGCCTGGGAAATCCTACGGACAGAGGAGCTGAGAGGTGGTGCTACAGTCCATAGGGTCACACAGTTGGGCACTACTGAAGCGACATAGCACGCACGCAAATACACAAGTCTTGATGAGCACCAAAGCCTTAAAGTTAAAAGAAGATAAATTCATCTATCTAACTTGAATACAACACACACTAAGTTCAAACGTCTCTTACCTGCTGAGCCCAAATCAGTTCAAGGACTTGTGAACCTTTCTTTCCTTAGCTATATTTCCCTCTCAGCTCTGTTGCAAAATTAAGGGTGTGAGAAATTTGCAGATTGATCTGGGCTAAATAGAGGAAGATATACAAAGTAAAAGCAGAAGCAACAATCTAAGATAATATGGTAATTGGAAATACTGACCATACTTACCAAGACACATTCAATAGTATATTAAATAATAGGAGAAAACAAACTTATTGAAAATGTCAAGTTAACCATAAGATGTGTAAAGGAATTTATGGCATATGACGAATCAGTTCCATGACTTACCTTAGTGTTATTTTTAAAGTTTGCATTTCTATTTATCACGTTTCTGAATAATGAGTTTTACCCACATTGAGAACATCAGATCGCAGGGCATCCATCAGCTCATTTTGAAAACATCCTTTTACACACAGAGCTCTGCAGAGTAAGCAGGGCTCCCTGTCCAATACGCCAGGAAGAAGCAGGTCATAATGCACACTTCATAAAGAGTACATTCATTCAAAGAGCCACACTCATTTTCACACATGGAATCTTTAAATGTCCTGACATTAAAAGGTTAATGGGGAGGGAAGTGGGAGGGGGGTTCAAGATGGGGAACACATGTACACCCATGGGGGATTCATGTTGATGTATGCAAAACCAATACAATATTGCAAAGTAATTAGCTTCCAATTAAAATAAAAAAATTAAAAACAAACAAACAAAAAGATTCTCTTTACTTACTTTTTTGACATCAGGTTAACTATGCACACACTTGTTCCATTTGAGGAAAATAGAATGACACAGCCCAATGGTTCTGATATCAAATATGAAAAAAAAAATGAAACTACATCTATTTCTTGGAAGTCTGACCAGGATACTTAGTCCCAGAAAGAAATGTTTTCCAAAATATGTCTGAAGAGAAGTGACTACATTGATAATAATGATTTTAGAGGATATTGAACATTTGCCGTGGACCAGCACTCAAGCGGATCATGTGCAGTTAGCATCGTCAGTTCAGTTCAGTTCAGTCACTCAGTCAAGTCCAGCTGTTTGTGACCCCATGAATCTCAGTACGTCAGACCCCCCTGTCCATCACCAACTCCTGCAGTTTACCCAAACTCATGCCCATTGAGTCAGTGATGCCATCGAGTCATCTCATCCTCTGTTGTCCCCTTCTCCTCCGGCCCTCAATCTTTCCCAGCATCAGGGTCTTTTCCAATAAGTCAGCTCTTCGCATCAGGTGGCCAAACTATTGGAGCTTCAGCTTCAACATCAGTTCTTCCAGTGAACACCCAGGACTGATCTCCTTTGGGATGGACTGGTTGGATCAATCTCCTTGCAGTCCAAGGGGCTCTCAAGAGTCTTCTCCAACACCACAGTTCAAAAGCATTAAATCTTTGGCTCTCAGCTTTCTTTATAGTCCAACTCTCACATCCATACATGACCACTGGAAAAACAATAGCCTTGACAGACCTTTGCTGACAAAGTAATGTCTCTGCTTTTTAATATGCTATCTAGGTTGGTCATAACTTTCCTTCCAAGCAGTAAGCGTCTTTCAATTTCATGGATGCAATCACCATCTGCAGTGATTTTGGAGCCCAGAAAAATAAAGGAAGCCACTGTTTCCACTGTTTCCCCATCTATTCCCCATGAAGTGATGGGACCAGATGCCATGATTTTAGTTTTCTGAATGTTGAGTTTTAAGCCAACTTGTTCACTCTCCTGTTTCACTTTCATCAAGAGGCTCTTTAGTTCTTCTTCACTTTCTGCTATAAGGGTGGTGTCATCTGCATACCTGAGGTTATTGATATTTCGGCAATCTTGATTCCAGTTTGGGCTTCATCCAGCCCAGTGTTTCCCATGATGTACTCTGCATATAAGTTAAATAAGCATGGTGACAATATACAGCCTTGAGGTACTCCTTTTCCTATTTGGAACCAGTCTGTTGTTCCATGTCCATTCCTAACTGTTGCTTCCTGATCTACATACAGATTTCCCAAGAGGCAGGTCGGGTGGTCTGGTATTCCCATCTCTTTCAGAATTTTCTACAGTTTATTGTGATCCACACAGTCAAAGGCTTTGGCATAGTCAATAAAGCAGAAATAGATTTATTTCAGTTTTTCTGGAACTCTCTTGCTTTTTCAATGATCCAGCGGATGTTGGCAATTTGATCTCTGATTCCTCTGCCTTTTCTAAAACCAGCTGGAATATCTGAAAGTTCACGATTCACACATTGCTGAAGCCTGGCTTGGAGAATTTTGAGCATTACTTTACTAGCATGTGAGATGAGTGCAATTGTGCAGTAGTTTGCGCATTCTTTGGCATTGCCTTTCTTTGGGATTGGAATGAAAACTGACCTTTTCCAGTCCTGTGGCCACTGCTAAGTTTTCCAAATTTTCTGGCATATTGAGTGCAGCACTTTCACAGCATCATGTTTCAGGATTTGAAATAGCTCAACTGGGATTCCATCACCTCCACTAGCTTTGCTCGTAGTGATGCTTCCTAAGGTCTACTTAACTTTACATTCCAGGATGTCTGGCTCTAGATGAGTGATCACACCATTGTGATTATCCGGGTCATGAAGATCTTTTTTGTACAGTTCTTCTGTGTATTCTTGCCACCTCTTCTTAAATATCTTTTGCTTCTGTTAGGTCCATACCATTTGTGCCCTTTATTGAGCCCAAGATATGATCATATTTCTCCTCAAAATTTTCAGCAAGGTTATTACAGCAATTTCACAAATAAAAAGAATTGGATTAAGTAAGTGTTAGTCACTGAGAGGTGTTCAACTCTTTGAGATCCCATGAACTATAGCCCACCAGGCTCCTCTGTCCATGAAATTCTCTAAGTAAGAATACTGGAGTGGGTAGCCATTGTCTTTTCCAGGAAAAAAAAACTGATGGTCAGTGCAATTATTTCACTTGCCCAAGATCACTTTACTCCTAAGTAGCAATACCAGTGTTTAAATCCGTATTCTTCTGATTCTGTGTCCTTGCATTTTGAGGGAAAGAAACACTCAGAGATATCAATTTGACAGAAAGAACCATGTTTCTATGGTTAGAAAAATGAGGCTAAAATCATGGTCAACACTGTAGCATAATTTTAAATTAAAGAAGGGAGCTTTTTTGAGAATGAGAGTCTTTTATTTGCCAAACTATACCTTATTCGCAGTGGTTTACTTGTCTTTATGGAAAACCTATCTAAACCAACTTCTTACCCACTTTTTTTTGTTTAAAACAACTTCTTATAGGCAGGAAATTAGCATACTTTGTTCACCATAACATGTAAGTCAGAATAAACTGCAGCATTCTGTTACAAATACCTAATAAGGACGTGAAAGACATCAGTTCAAGTTTATCATAAAATTAAGCTGATTCAAAGGAACCTAAATTCAAGTTGCCTTCTCCTAACACGTGGCATTCTTAACATTATTCTCTTTCTTAATTTAACAAAGATTAGCATTAAAAGCTGGTGGGAAAATGCCACTTGTCCCTTTGTCTTTAGCATATTCACAGTGCAAAGCATCTTTGGGTTTTCACTTATAGATCAGGAAAACAAATCTCATATGCACAGTTGTATACAGAAACTATAGTTTTTCTGTGTGCAGATGACCTTCTATTCTTTCAGACCACTCCAGTGATCCTACAATACAGTCAGGCACTTTCCAATAGTATTTTCCCAAAGGTCATACTCAAGTGTAACAAATACACCTGGCATTTTCTACATTATTTGCATGTAATTTGCTTATGCCTAAACAGACTATGATTCTGAAGAGTACAAATCTAATTTAAATTTTCCTGAACTACCACAGTGAAATAATAACTGTGCTTTTTGAATTTTGACAGCAGTACAGAATTGTCATTAGATGTAAGTAGAATACACCAAACACTTAAGGAATGGAATATATTCTAAATGCAAACTAGAAGCAGGAGGCTTTTAGGTATAAAATATCAGGCACATTTGTTAAATTTAAGGTCATACCTAACAAGGGGCTTTAGAAATACCAAAAAAATGATTCTCTTTGAGTAGGCTGGAAGAGGGTGAAGAGTACATTTTTTCTTTTAAGAAGCCAGGAATGTCCCTCTATCTCAAACATAACCAATTAGAAAATAACTCCTTTGGGTAACATAAACTGTTTAAAGCAAATAAGTATCTTAAAGGAAGCCGACTGAGAGTCATCAGTTTATTAAACCTTTGTGTGAAAAGGTTTAAGATAATGCTATCTAAGAACAAGTTTTGAAGGGAAAGGCAGAAACTTTTACTGAAGAACAGTCAAGTCCACTTTATCAAGAAAGGGAAGAGAGGAGACAAGGCTAAGAAATGAGAAAATATTTCTTTTACTTCCAGCTCTGCCCAGAACCAGTCCAAAATATACCTAATGCAGGCAGAGAAAGCAGCACAGTGAATTGGTGTTGTTTGAAACTCACATTTCAGATTACTCACTCTCCAAATCCACATGTAATTTTTGTTGGAAGATGTTTAAATAATTAACAAAGCAAACACATCCTGTGGAAGATTCTAAATGGCACCAAAGAAACAAAATTAATAGATTTAAAGGAGGTAGGCAAAATGGTTGCCGGGGAATAGGATAAGTAGCATAGGAAACATTGGATAGTGGAGAAAATGATTTTGAATTTTCTTTACACAGTGACAAAACCTGGTTTTAGAAGATAATTAATGATTAAGTCTGGCTTGTTCTTTAAAGTAAAGCTTCTTCAAATATATACAGTCTCTTCTTGCAGTTACAGACTTGTAAGTGTGCAGGACTGTTAGGAAAAAAATAACGAAGCTCTAAACATCCTGAATCTCTAGTACTTAGTACCAGGATGCCTAGATTTTCTCTTTTATTCCAAGCAACAGTCTTTTCTTTCAACCTATACACCATCATGAAACAGACTGAAAGGGATATGATTAAGAATTAATAAAATCAGAGTATGGCCTGAGAGAAAAACAGTCAAGAAAATAAAAAGATTGAGCATAACCTTTAGCATTCCAGTACCATGTATCAAAGGCCAAATTTCAAAGCCATGATACCAGTCAAGTGTTTTCCTGAAAATAAGACCTGGTGTGAGGAAACATATACACACTATTGTAGTGATCAGAACTAAAGGCAAAGGGGCCTAAAAGGCAGAAATAATAAAGTAACAAGACCAGAAATGGCCTGATCTGTAGAAAATTGCTACCTGTGAGCCTCACTACAGGTGCTACGAATTATAAATCCGACCCATCTTCTCAGCTCTTTTCCCAAGGATCTCCTTTGCATGTCCTGCATACTAAGCTAAATTATTCAGTTTTCTAAATATGATCCAATTTCCTCATCCTCTATAAATGGAAAAACAAAGCCTAGATGACAACATATCATTCACTACATTGTTTACTTGATATATTAAGCCCACTGTTGAGACCTACTACTCAGAAAAATATATTTCTTTCAAATTATTACTGCTCATTGACAATGTACCTGGTCACTCAAGAGCTCTGATAGAGATACACAACAAGATGAATACTGCTTTCACGCCTGCTAACACAACAAACATTCTGTAGCTCATGGATCAAAGATTGATTTTGACTTTCAAGTCTTATTATTTAAGAAATATATTTGATAAGACTATAGATGTCATAGGTAGTGATTCCTCTGATGGATGTGGGCAAAGTGAATTAAAAACCTTCTGGAAAGGAATCACTATTTTAGATGCCTTTAAGAACATCTGTGATTCATGAAAAGAGGTCAAAATATTACCACTAACAGGAGTTTAGAAGAAGTTGATTCCATGGATTCCATGGATGGCTTTGAGGGATTCAGGACTTTAGTGGAGGAAGTAACTGCAGATATGGTGGAAAGAGCAGCAGAACTAGAAGTGGAGGCTGAAAAAGGTGACTGAATTGCTGCAATCTCACGAGATAACTGAAGTGATAAGTAGTTGATTCTTTTTTTTTTAATTTTTATTTTTACTTTATTTTACTTTACAATACTGTATTGGTTTTGCCATACATTGACATGAATCCACCACGGGTGTACATGCGTTCCCAAACATGAACCCCCCCTCCCACCTCCCTCCCCATAACATCTCTCTGGGTCATCACCGTGCACCAGCCCCAAGCATGCTGTAATCTGCATCAGACATAGACTGGCGATTCGATTCTTACTTGATAGTATACATGTTACAATGCCATTCTCCCAAATCATCCCACCCTCTCCCTCTCCCTCTGAGTCCAAAAGTCCTGGATGAGCATAAGAGATGGAACCTTGAGATGGAATCTAGTCCTAGTGAAGGTGCTGTGAAGATTATTGAAATGGCAACTAAGATTTAAAATATTACATGAATCAAAGTAGAGGCAGGATTTAAGAGGATTGACTTAAGTTTTGAAAGAAGTTCTATTGAAGGTAAAATGCTATCAAATAGCAGTGCATGCTACAGAGAAATTGATTGTGAAAGGAAGAGTCAGTCAATGCATCAAACTTCATTATCATCTTACTTTAAGAAATTGTCAAGCCACCCCAAATTTTAGCAACAACCACCTTGATCAGTCAGCAGCTATCAACAACAAAGGCTCTCTACCAGAAAAAAAAAGATTATCACTCACTGAAGACTCAGATAATGGTTAAAATATTTTAGCAATTAAGTATTTTTTAGTTAATATATGTACATTGTGTGTGTGTGTGTGTGTGTGTGTGTGTGTGTTTCTCCTAGCCATAATGCTACTGCTGCTCAATCACTCAGTCGTGTCTGACTCTGTGATGCTATGGACTGCAGCCCACCAGGCTCCTTGGTTCATAGAGATTCTCCAGGCAAGAATACTGGAGTGGGTTGTCATGCTCTCCTCCAGGGAATCCTCCTGACCCAGGGATCAAACCCAGGTCTCCTGCACTGCAGGCAGAATCTACAGCTGAGCAACCAGGGGAGCCCAGCCACAACGCTATTGCATACTAAATAGACTATGCATGTGTTCTAATTGCTAAGTCTTGATTGACTCCTTGTGACCTCATGGACTGTAGCCCACTAGACTCCTCTATCCATAGAATTTTCCAGGCAATAATACTGGAGTGGTTGCCATTTATTTCTCCAGGGGATCCTGATCCATGTCTCCTGTGTCTCCTGCTCTGGAAGACAGATTCTTTACCACTGTGCCACCTGGGAAGCCCTTAATAGACTGTGCTGTGCTTAGTCACTTAGTCGTGTCTGACTCTTTTTAACCCCATGGACTGTAGCCTGCCAGGCTCCTCTGTCCAGGGGAATCTCCAGGCAAGAATACTGGAGTGGATTGCCATGCCCTCCTCCAGGGGATCTTCCCAACCCATGGATCAAACCCAGGTCTCCCACATTACAGGTGGATTCTTTACCAGCTGAGACACCAGTGAAGCACAAGAATACTCGAGTGGGTAGCCTATCCCTTCCTCCAGAGGAACTTTCCGACCCAAGAATTGGCCTGGGGTCTCCTGCATTGCAGGAGGATTCTTTACCAACTGAGCTAAAAGAGAAGCCTCCTTAATAGACTACTTAACTTTTATATGCAGTGGAAAACCAAACATTTCTTGTGACTTGCTTTATTGAGATATGCACATTAATGCAGTGATCTGGAACCAACCCTGCAATATCTTTCAGATGCATGCCTAAATTTATTCATGTACCTAAATATATCATATGATATTATATCATATCGTATGATAGAAAGATCTCATATCTAAAAGGGCTGTTTTTTCTTATTATTATAAGCTCTGAAACTAAGTGACTTGGAAAGGCCACATAATTCTTTCACAGATATCTAATCATTTAACTACCTAATATGTGATATGATATAATACAAATATATATATATACAATGCCCCTCAGTATTCAAAGGGGATTGGTTCCAGAACTCACTGAAGATAGCAAAATCAGAGGATGCTCAAGCCCACAGTCAGTCTGCCTTCCTCAGGTTCCTCTTCTCAAGTTTCAACACTGCTAACCTTAATCACAGTACACAGTTCAATAATGTATAATCTGCAGATACAGAAGGCTGACTATATTTGTTCTTCATCCCTGGTACCTAGCACAGAGCTCCTAATTAATATAATACATTAATATTTGGCTTTTGTCCAGATTACTTTGACACAGAGCCTCTAGGACTGTAAAGAGCAATATTGCATAGGAACCTGGAATGTTATGTCCATGAATCAAGGCAAATTGGAAGTAGTCAAACAGGAGATGGCAAGAGTGAATGTCGACATTTTAGGAACCAGTGAACTAAAATGGACTAGAATGGATGAATTTAACTCAGATAACCCTTATATCTACAACTGTGGGAAAGAATCCCTTAGAAGAAATGGAATAGCCATCATAGTCAACAAAAGAGTCTGAAATCCAGTACTTGGATGCAATCTCAAAATGACAGAATGATCTCTGTTCATTATCAAGGCAAACCATTCAATATCATGGTAATCTAAGTCTATGCCCCGACCAGTAATGCTGAAGAAGCTGAATTTGAACAGTTCTATGAAGACCTACAAGATCTTTTAGAACTAACATGCAAAAAAAGATGTCCTTTTCATTATAGGGGACTGGAATGCAAAAGTAGGAAGACAAGAAACACCTGGAGTAAGAGGCAAATTTGGCCTTGGAATGCGGAATGAAGCAGGGCAAAGGCTAATAGAGTTTGCCAAGAGAAGGCACTGGTCATAGCAAACACCCTCTTCCAACAACACAAGACTCTACACATGGACATCACTAAATGATCAACATAGAAATCAGGTTGATTATATTCTTTGCAGCCAAACATGGAGAAGCTCTATACAGTCAGCAAAAACAAGACCGGGAGCTGACTGTGGCTCAGATCATGAACTCCTTATTGCCAAATTCACACTGAAATTGAAGAAATTAGGGAAAACTGCTAGACCATTCAAGTATGACCTAAATCAAATCCCTTACGATTATACAGTGGAAGTGAGAAATAGATTTAAGGGACTATAGATCTGATAGACAGAGTGCCTGATGAACTATGGACAGAGGTTCATGACACTGTACAGGAGATGGGGATCAAGACCACCCTCAAGAAAAAGAAATGCAAAAAAGAAAAATAGCTGTCTGAGGAGGACTTACAAATAGCTGAGAAAAGAAGAGAAGCTTAAGACAAAGGAGAAAAAACAAGATATACCCATTTGAATGCAGAGTTCCAAAGAATAGCAAGGAGAGATAAGAAAGCCTTCCTCAGTGATCAGTGCAAAGAAATAGAGGAAAACAATAGAATGGGAAAGACTAGAGATCTCTTCAAGAAAATTAGAGATACTGAGGGACTATTTCATGCAAAGACAGGCTCAATAAAGGACAGAAATGGTATGGACCTAACAGAAGCAGAAGATATTAAGAAGAGGTGGCAAGAATACACAGAAGAACTGTACAAAAAAGATCTTCATGACCCAGATAACCACGATGGTGTGATCACTCACCTAGGGCCAGACACCCTGGAATGTGAAGTCAAGTGGGCCTTAGGAAGAATCACTACGAACAAAGCTAGTGGAGGTGATGGAATTCTAGTTGAGCTGTTTCAAATCCTAAAAGATGATGGTGTGAAAGTGCTGCACTCAATATGCCAATGAATTTGGAAAATGCAGCAGTGGCCACAAGACTGGAAAACGTCCATTTTCATTCCAATCCCAAAGAAAGGCAATGCCAAAGAATGCTCCAACTACCGCACAATTGCAGTCATCTCACACACTAGTAAAGGAATGCTCAAAATTCTCCAAGCCAGGCTTCAGCAATACATGAACCGTGAACTTCCAAATGTTGAAGCTGGTTTTAGAAAAGGCAGAGGAACCAACCAGAGATCAAATTGCCAACATCTGCTGGATCATCAAAAAAAACAAGAGAATTCCAGAAAAACATCTATTTCTGATTTGTTGACTATGCCAAAGCCTTTGATTCTGTGGATCACAATAAACTATGGAAAATTCTGAAAGAGATGGGAATACCAGACCACCTGACATGCCTCTTGAGACATCTGTGTGCAGGTCAGGAAGCAACAGTTAGAACTTGACATGGAACAACAGACTGGTTCCAAATAGGAAAAGGAGTACCTCAAGGCTGTATATTGTCACCATGCTTATTTAACTTGTATGCAGAGTACATCATGAGAAATTCTGGACTGGATGAAGCACAAGCTAGAATCATGAATGCAGAGAGAAATATCAATAACCTCAGATATGCAGATGACACCACCCTAATGGCAGAAAGTTAAGAAGAACTAAAGAGCCTCTTGATGAAAGTGAAAGAAGAGAGTGAAAAAAATGGCTTAAAGGTCAACATTCAGAAAACCAAGATCATGGTATCTGGTCCCATCACTTCATGGGAAATAGATGGGGAAACAGTGGAAACAGTGTCAGACTTTATTTTTCTGGGCTCCAAAATCACTGCAGATTGCAGCCATGGAATTGGAAGACACTTACTGCTTGGAAGGAAAGTTATTACCAACCTAGATAGCATATTAAAAAGCAGAGGCATTACTTTGCCTACAAAGGTCTGTCTAGTCAAACTGTGGTTTTTCCAGTAGTCATGTATAGATTTGAGAACTGGACTACATAGAAAGCTGAGCACCGAAGAATTGATGTGTTTAAACTGTGATGTTGGAGAAGACTGTTGAGAGTCCCCTGGACTGCAAGGGGATTCAACCAGTCCATCCTAAAGGAGATCAGTCCTGAGTGTTCATTGGAAGGACTGATGTTGAAGCTGAAACTCCAATACTTTGGCCACATGATGCAAAGAGTTGACTCATTTGAAAAGACCCTGATGCTGGGAAAGATTGAAGGCAGGTGGCGAAGGGGGCGACAGAGGATGAGATGGTTGGATGGCATCACCAACTCAATGGACATGAGTTTGTGTGGACTCCGGGAGTTGGTGACGGACAGGGAGGCCTGGCGTGCTGCTGTCCATGGGGTCGCAAAGAGTCGGACATGACTGAGCGACTGAACTGAACTGAACTGAGGACCTTTAGAATTTCCTGAGTGATAAGAGAGCTAGTGTTGTCTATTATTATTTGCACCAATCCTTATTGATCGTACCAGAGTTTAAGTTAAGGAAGTGACTCCAGGTTGACTGGAGATGGTAAACAGAAAAGCCAACCGTGTGCATGTGCTTCCCAGGTTAGAACGTTCACCTCTCACTCCGAGTCCTCCCAGGAGGGAAGAGAAGCAAGAGACAGAGTTTGATCACCAATGGTCAGGCATTGATCAATTTTTCTTGTGCAGTGGAAACACCATAAGAACTCTAAATTATGGGTTTCAGGGAGCTATGAGGTTGGTGAACACATGGAGGTTCTGGGGGACAGGATGGGAGCTCTGCACCCCTTCTCACCGTGTCCTTGTCCTATGCTTGTCTTCTATTGGGCAGGTCCTGAGTTATATCCTTTTTCTTGTTGTTGCTTAGTCACTCAGTCGTGTCCAGCCTTTTTGGGAGCCCATGGACAGTAGCCCACTAGTCTCCCTTGTCTATGCCTTTTTAGTAAATTGGTAATGGTAAGTATAGGTTTCCCTGTGACTCGGTAAAGAATCCACCTGCCAATCCTCCAGTTCAATCCCTGAGTTGGGAAGATCCCCTGGAGAAGAAAATGGCAACCACTCCAGTATTCTTGCCTGAAGAATCTCATAGACAGAGGAGCCTGGTGGGCTACAGTCCAAGGGGTTGCAGAGAGTTGAACATGACCAGCTGCTAAACAAAAATAAAAAACCAGGAGTAAGTAAAGCACTTTAAGTAAGTAAAGGGTAAGTAAGTAAGAGTAAGTAAAGCACTTTCCTCAGCTCTGTGAACCATTCTAGTAAATAATTGAACCTAAGGAGGGTGTTGTGGGAACTCCCCATTCATAGTCTGTTGATCAGCAGTACAGGTAACATGGGACTTCCCTGGTGGTCCAGCGGTTAAGGCTCCACACTGCCAATGAAGGGGCCACAGGTTCGGCCCCTGGTCAGGAAACTAAGATCCCACAGGCCACACAGCCAAAAATTTAAAAACAATAAAGTACAGGTGACAGTCTTGGAGGGGGGCGGCTAGGTAGCAACCTTAGTCTTGAAGGACTGACTCCTTAACAATGCAGGGTTTTCACTAAGTCCGGGCAGTTAGTGTCAGAATTGCACTGTATCAAAAACCTACACATTTGGTGTCATAAGTGTTGAGTACAGAAAAAGCTTTTCTTTTGCTGATATAAAGGGGATGTACAGAAAAGTCTGTAGGAAGAGTACCAGACACTGGTACCAGCTCTGTTACTAACCATCTTTCTGAGTAGTTCGATTTACCTCTCTGAACCTCAGTTTGCTCCTCTATACAATGAGGGATTGAATTAGTCTCTTAAGACTGTCTTAGTTGAAGTATTCAGAAGGTTTCTGATAGCTTCAGGTCACAACAATCCTTTTCTAGCACTAATGTTCTATTAATAGAAAATTTCCTTCATGGATTATGAGGGAGCTGTTTTAGCACTTCTTTTCTTACAAAAGATGCTGATAGCAGATATTTTCAACTGAAGCTATCTCATTAGCAGTGGCAGCTCCAGGTGTTAACTTCATATCAATAACTCTTACAATGATCTCTTGTATTCTGAGAATTCACTTCTTTGATTATTGCATAATGATTTTACAATTTTCCTCAGTCACTACCAAGCCTCTTGACAAAGTACTTAATTCTCTGAAACATATCTACACCA
Organism: Capra hircus; assembly: GCF_001704415.2. NCBI lineage: Eukaryota > Metazoa > Chordata > Mammalia > Artiodactyla > Bovidae > Capra > Capra hircus. The sequence goes on from NC_030811.1 coordinate 103,835,494, forward strand.
CCTTCCTAATTCTACCAGGAATATATTTTGGTTTGGTTTGGTTTGCAAATGCTTTCCTATCATCAGATGCATTTTACCTAAACATGTGTATATGCTACCTAGCATTTTTTCTTGAATCACTTGGGGAAATAATCTGTAAAACATAAGATTTGTTTCGCTCATTGAAATTTATAATTGTAGATTATATGGCTTGGAGGAACAGACTTCCTATCTTAGTAACTTTAGCTATGACTGACTGTTCATCTGGTGTCACACAGTCCATGCATTTTCCCCACTCTGCTTTCTGGACTGGCTATTTCTTCCATCCAAAATGCTCTCTTCTTTTCTCTCCACCACCAGCTCACCCTTACCACACTTGGTGCATCTCCATATCCCTGGGACCCAATGTAATACCTTATGCACAAAATGTTTGAAATGAATTTAACTTCTTTCGTACAGCTACCAATATAAGCAAGCCCAGAAATAGCACTAAATGAAAGGTATCCCATATTAGTGATAGTAACCATACCATGAATGAATACAAGCCCCTGTCTGAAGAAATAATAAATTTTCAAAATCTGATTTAGATCAAATATTGATGAAAGAATGAAACAATTAGACCTGGATGATATGGCCACCAAGAAACAATCCTTCACCAATTCAGACACATCTGATCAAATATATGTTAATCTCAACAAAGGACTTTCATACCAAAAATAAAAATAATAATTATGACAAAAACAAGAGAAAAAATTGAAAATAAGATTTTAACCAATAATAGTACTTCTACGACTAGTGTGCCCCTTCTTCACCTGATAATTTATCAATTAAACATATTAAATTGATTAAGATAAAATATACATAAATAAAATGCAGAACCTATTTCATAAAGATTTCTAGTACCTCAGCACCTTGAGGATATATTTCTGCTGACTCTTTTCAACCCCATGGACTGTAGCCCACCAGGCTCCTCTGTCCATGGAATTCTTCAGGCGAGAATATTGGAGTAGGTAGCCATTTACTTCTCCAGGGGATCTTCCTGACTCAGGGATTGAACCCCGGCCTCCTGCATTGCAGGCAGATTCTTTACTGTCTGAGCCACCACAGAAGCCCCAAATATCATGGTAAGTTAAGTAAAGCAAAGATAAATCTAGGAAGGTGAATAAAAATGAGGGGAGGAAAGATCTGTGAGAATAAGACAGATGTGATACCAGAGTCCCAAGCAATTATTCTATGGGACCACTTTAAATAAGCAAACTGACAATAATAAGAAAAAAAATATGTATGTATCATAAGTAGCTCGTGTGCACACCACAAAGCTGGAGGCAGTAGTTGACAATCTGAAGTTGCAAATGGCAGAATTAACAGTTAGTACAAAGTGACCAATCACCCAGCAGGAGGCCCTATGGGACCTATGGGGGTCTATGATTTGGCAGAGAACAGAAGAGTGAGAGCAGTAAGAGATGGTGATAACTTCCTCTGAAGTGGTTGTTCCTGAACACAGCAGTGCTGCCCATTGGTGCAAGCGGCGCCAATGCAAGTTTCAGTAAACAGCTAGAGGAAGTTAAAATGTAACCGGAGAAAAACTATACTGTAGACACAGAGACTATATATGGGAAATTCCTACAGACTTCCAGATATACTCCAGAATTGAGGAGAATATGCCATAGAGGCAAAAGGGCAAAGTGCAAGATCTTAAGCAGAAAACAAGAAAAGGGAAAATATCCCTACTCTGGGGAGAAACACAAATTTACAGATTGGCAATTAGACCAAGCAGCCAGTAGTGGGGTATGTTGAGCCTTTGGACTGCCAGCATAACTCATCAGGTGAGTCCTGATGAGTCCTATTGACCTTTGAGCTGTTAAACAACAGCACTAGAAATTTAAGAAACAGGAAATCCCCTTCTTTAGAATGTACTTTGACGTAACGATGAGTTTCTTCTTCAACAGATTTTCACAGTTTTCTCCAGCTCCATCACACTTCAACTCATTCCATAATCCGTATCTATTATGAACTTGTTCTTGGGCCAACTGTTTGGCGCTATAATCTAACCACATTATTACATAATATGTTGAATTGAGAGGACATTTTACCAATTCTTTTTATATGAATAAGTTTCAAATGCTGCTGCTGATGCTGCTAAGTCGCTTCAGTCGTATCCGACTCTGTGCGACCCCATAGACAGCAGCCCACCAGGCTCCCCCATCCCTGAGATTCTCCAGGCAAGAACACTGGAGTGGGTTGCCATTTTCTTCTCCAATGCATGAAAGTGAAAAGTGAAAGTGAAGTTGCTCAGTTGTGTCCGACTCTTAGTGACCCCATGGACTGCAGCCTATCAGGCTCCTCCATCCATGGGATTTTCCAGGCAAGAATGCTGGAGTGGGGTGCCATTGCCTTCTCTGAAGTTTCAAATAAGCCTTGATAAGCCTTGATTAATTTATAGCCTAGAAATGCATGGTTTTGTTATCAATAAAAAATATCATTTTCATAGCTAAATCTCTTTGCTTTGCTTGTTCTAAATTAAAAATATTTAAGTCCGTCTAGTCAAGGCTATGGTTTTTCCAGTAGTCATGTATGGATATGAGAGTTGGACTGTGAAGAAGGCTGAGCACCAAAGAACTGATGCTTTTGAACTGTGGTGTTGGAGAAGACTCCTGAGAGTCCCTTGGACAACCAGTCCATTCTGAAGGAGATCAGCCCTGGGATTTCTTTGGAAGGAATGATGCTAAAGCTGAAACTCCAGTACTTTTGCCACCTCATGCGAAGAGTTGACTCATTGGAAAAGACTCTGATGCTGGGAGGGATTGGGGGCAGGAGGAGAAGGGGACGACAGAGGATGAGATGGCTGGATGGCATCACGGACTCAATGGATGTGAGTCTGAGTGAACTCCGGGAGTTGGTGATGGACAGGGAGGCCTGGCGTGCTGCGATTCATGGGGTCACAAAGGGTCGGACATGACTGAGCAACTGAACTGAACTGAAGTGAAGTTCACTTTAAATATGAGGTCTTGTTTCTTTGGAAACCGAGGATGGGGAGAAAGGTTTATCTCTTCTCTTCTCTATCTCACAGTTATGAGATGGGCTCCATATGGCCTGGAGCTTTTGTCAGACTTCACATTCTAATACCTTGATCATCTGGTTTTGTGCTATCAAAGTTCTTTTCCTCTCTGGGGAACTTCACGTCTGTTGCTGGCATCTGTCCCCTCATTTTCCCTGTAAATGTCTTAACAAATAATTTATCTAATACCTGCTTTCCCTATTAACCAATTAGCACTCTCTTTGGTCTGCCATTTCTCAAATGAACTTCCAAATATCTTTCCATTAAAAATCTATACAGTTTCAGACTTCCCTGGTGGTACAGTGGATAGAAATCTGCCTGCCAGTGGAGGGGACATGGATTGCATCCCTGGTCTGGGAAGATTCCACATGCCGCAGAGTAACTAAAGCCTATTTGCCTAGAGCCTGTGCTCCACAACAAGAGAAGCCATCACAATGAGATGCCTCTGCACTGCAATGAAGCATAACTCCCACTCACTGCAACTCGAGAAAGCCTGGGCACAGCAATGAAGACCCAGCACAGCCATAAATAAGTAATTTTTTAAAAATCTATACAGTTTCTATATTCATAATCCCATAACTTTCTACTTAAATGGAATCCAACTGATACACTTACTCTTTAAAGAATCAAGAATTCTAACGTAATAACTTTAGGAAATTCTACCATTATCAATCCAGTTAAATGCAGCATGAAGGATTTCTGCAAAATTGCCCTTCATAATCATCCTCTTAGTTTCTTAGGTCTTAACACCAAGTTAGGAAGAATAAAGTCCATCTATAAACCTACAGTTCTTTGTTGTCAAGAGATCTCTGATCTGTCAGACAGGAGGCCACAGGCGGCTGGTTCTCTTGTAGCCTGTAGCACTCACTCAGAGAATACTTAAATTAGATTCTTGAAATAAAATACAGGCATCCAATATTTGCTCATTAATATATTAAATTTATAACAGGGTTAGTTTTTTTGCATTGGCCCATATACTTCAGAATGACAAGTAAACTTATATTTTGTTCAGAATCATTTTTTCTCATTAATCACTTTAGTTGGCTTTTTCTAGTTATTGATAAATACTGAGATTTCAAACAACAGAATATAAAACTAGAGGTCTCACCTCTAGGTTTTTTTCTGGCCTTAAAATTCAGTATCATGAAGTATCAGATTTATTTAAAGAACTATTTTACCCATTTAAGCATTTAGTCAGTATGTCATAGCATTGACTATGACAATATGTCATATTAGTCAATACAGCCAAGCTCTACATAAATCAATAAGTACCCCTTGAAATATTGAGTCCTGAGCTATCACTTCCTTTCTTTTCTAGTAATATAAATGGATACATTCAGAATTTTCTTTATATATCCATGTATTTCCTTGTATTTAGGCAAAGCGATATTTTAAAGAAGTGTATTCCAGTATTATACAAACACAAGGAACTTTTTATCCAAAAGGTCTTTTATAACATTTTTTCTCTCAACTAAAATTAAAATCACAATTTTATAGGTGAGGACTGATTTGGGTGGATCATTATGCAAATGACTTCAGTTTTTTGCTACTCACTTTAGGTCACACAACCCAAGTAAGGTACAGAGAGAGCTCCAGAACTCTATCTTTTGCTCTGAAAGAATATCGTGAACAAAACTTGAACAGTGTTTTTTAAGATAGTTCCATTATAGCACACAATAGGATAACACACATCTTCAGAACAGAAAGGAATAATTCTTTTTGGTTACTCAATCTATAACAGTCTTTTTTAAAGGTTGTATGTAAAGTATAACAGCAACTCCTTTGAAGTGTTAATACCTAATAAAACTTTACATATTTTCGAACTAAGATATCTGTGACAATGATCACTGTGGCTAAATTGTTAAATTGTTTAGAAAAACATCTAAGACTGTGCCTGCAACTCTAGATCTTAGCCCTAGAGCTTGGTTAGTTTACACAGTCAAACAGCATAGACAATTTTTGAGTCTAAGAAGTGAATGGAAACAAGAGTGGGAGGCAATGAGTGGAAAAGGAGAGGTTAAATGAAAATATGTGTTCTTGACTAGGGTTCAATTAATTAATTTATTGGAAGCCATTTAAAACTTACAACTGGCCTTCAAAATGCCTCTAAAAGATCCATGGTTGTCTACACAAGACCTTCATATCTTTATATATGTTATCCTTTTGGGGGACTACACAATTGCCCTAACCCTTCTTTACTTGAATAACCCATACTTATACTGTAGGAAGCTGTACAGATGACCCAATTCCCCACCTGTCTTAGCTGCTTCTTTAACATCCTGTACTCATCACATTGAATGGAAGTTCTCCATTAATCCTGCAGTGTTCAGTAAGCAACGTGGAAGCAGAGGCTGTGTTCTCTCTCTAACATCCCAGGACCTGGTCCCATTCGTGCCTCACTGTAAATGTTCAATATCTGATTGCTGAATGAATGAATCTTAAACCTTAGAAAAAGAACAAGAGATGCAAGGAATGTATAATTGGAAAAGACACATAGTACACTGTATATCAATTTTTGTCTCTTAATAGAAGGCAGCTGATAGAACCATTATCTATTAAACAGGTATTACATGCCAGGGAAATACATATAACATCTCAGACATTTTGAAGTAATTATTCTTAGTCCCATTTCAGAGATGAAACATACCCAATTTTACAGCAAAGAAATGGAAGAGTTGGAATTTGAATCTAGGTCTCTCTGACACCAGAGTTCCTATTCTCTTCCCAAGACTGGGAAGATTTAGCCTGCTCTAGCTTTGTTCTATTTTAGGATTTATCCATGCACACTAGGTCCATAAAACCCTGGCAGCAGTGGTAGGGAAAAGTCGGGGCTGCTCTGTCACTAAGTTGGCTTAGAAAAATCACATTTCATCTGGAGCTGCCTGCACCAAGAGGGCTTGGCTCTAAGATATCCCTTGAAATACTGGTCTTCATTTCTAGGTCAACTGTTTCTGATGAGTATGCGTTCATACCTCATCAGAATGATACATGGAATCTCATTAGTTGCATCCCTTCTGTGATAGGCCTCCAGAGAGCATGATTTACTCTCTGGTGCATGCTGCTGGCTATCAGCATGATTCACCCAAAATTGACATGAGCCTGTTTCATTAATGCATTTATCTGCTGACCAGCTTCTCCTGGGCTTTTGTTTTTGTGGCACCCGGAGCCCTGGATTTCTATAGGGTGAGGTGATGTCCTTTTCTAACTCCAAGCCCCAGACCTTCAGTTGCTCCCCATCTGAATGCACCCTTATTTCTTAATAAAGATTAATTTATAAAAATAAACTTTCTTTTTAAATATGATACATTTTCTGAACATAATATATAGCTACGGTCCATAGAGTAGCATAACAGCAATGCTTTCGGGAAACGAAGTCACTTTTAGAGACACAGAGTGACCCAGTAAAGAGTCAATAAATCTCCCACACACTCATGTGTCTTAAGCAAGCCACAAAATCTCACCAATCTTCAGTTTTCCCACCTGAAATATAAGAAATATTAAGAACTGCCTTGCAGAACTGTAGCAAGGACTGAATTGAGTCTTAGTGTGTGTGTATATGTGTGTGTGTGTGTATACCAAGAACTCAGGTTAGAGTTGCATCTTACAATAAAATAACAGCATGATTCATGTTTTCACCATAGATTTATACCTCCTTGAAAAAATTATCTTTTAACTTTACTTACAACCCCAATACCATATTTTGTTTGCAAACTCAAATAGATGTTACAAGCCCAATACTGTATTTTGTTTGCAAACACATCCTTACTCTGTCACATGAATCCAGCTTTCTGAACTATAGCTCACTTTAATTTCTTTATCAGTTAATAAAGTATTAATAATATTGACCGTCTTATTTTATCCTCCAATAGTGGACTTTTCTAGTCTTTTGGAGATATTCAATGTTTAATCAGCATTAGCCATAAACTAACTCTGGGAAATTTACCAAACATAACCATTTCCAAGTACCACTATCTCCCTGCATCTACTACTACTATTAATGATAATAATAATATTAATAATGATAATACTAATAATAGCACTTTAAATAAATACAGATCATTTGTTCTTTGCCAAACAGTGCTGTAATCCCTTTGTATTTACTCAGCCAATTATCACACATGCATGCACATACCGAAAAACTATATTGCACAGAATTCTTATTATCCCAAATTTATACATGAAAGCATGAAGCTTAAAGTAGTTAGGCAGTGTGTGTGCGCGCGCTCAGTTGCTTCAGTCATGTCTGATTCTTTGCAACCCTATTAACTGTAGCCTGCCAGGCTCCTCTGCCCATGGGATTCTTCAGGCAAGAATACTGGAGTGGGTTGCCACACCCTCATCCAGGGGATCTTCCCAACTCATAGATCGAACCCACCTGTCTTGCATCTTCTGCATTGCATGTGGATTCTTTACTCACCAAGCCACCAGGGAAGCCCAGTTAGGTAGCTTAGCCAAGGTGTTAGAGCTACTAACTAAAGAACCTGGATTAGAAACCCTGGTATTCAGCTCTAAACCTAGGCTCTTGTGTTACAGATGTTTGCCCGATGATACATTTTTAAACTTTCATTTTATTTTTTTATTGACGTATATTTTATTTACAATATTATATTAGTTTCAGGTGTAAACATAGTGATTCAATGCTTTTATAGATTATACTCCATTTAAAGTTATTAAAAACAGAACCCACACTCTTAACTTCCATGCTATACAGCTTCTCATTCTATATAGCTTCTTCATGCTATACAGCGAAGAACTGACTCATTTGAAAAGACCCTGATGCTGGGCATGATTGAAGGTGGGAGGAGAAGGGGATGACAGAGGATGAGATAGTTGATGGCATCATCGACTCAATGGACATGAGTTTGGGTAAGCTCCAGGAGTTGGTGATGGACAGGGAGGCCTGGTGTGCTGCAGTTCATGGGGTTGCAAAGAGTCGGACATGACTGAGCAACTGAACTGTACTGATACAGCTTCTCTAATTTGAAAAATACCACATGCAAAACTGTACCTATCTTTCCTAGATAAATATACAACCTCTATATACACTTGCATTTTTAAGAATATATCTGAAATATTGTCTCCATAGTGGCCTCCAATTTAGGAAGATTACTAGTGGATGTATCATCAAATTATATTTGAAAACATAATGCTATTGTTAGCATTTATTTAGTTGAAAAACCTATATCTCAACTGTAATGGTTTATGTTACTAATACTTGCTTCTTTTTATTCTGGGCTGTCTCTTTTAAATATCTTTTGCTTTTATTTATCATGCATTCCTTTTTTAGAGTCAATTTGTTTCCCTTTTATCAGGCTTAAAATAATTATATTCAAATTGGCAGTGGTATTTCAACACGACATGTGAAAATAGAACAGTAATGCATAATAATTATTGAGAATTCATTTTGTGTCAGCAACTGTGTTGGGACGTTTTCCAGATACCATCTCCTTTTGTAGAAACTTTGAGAGGTAGAGTTTATTTCAGTGTCTTCACATGAGGATATATAACTTGACAAAGAAAATCCTGATGCCAAGTAATGAAGATGCAAACCCAGGTCAGTCTGATGCAAAATTCATATTTTTCACTCTACCACCTTGTCTCTTCTCTGAATAGCACATGGGAAAGAAAAGATGCTGGGGCCAGGAAAAGTAATGCGGAAAGAGATGGAAGAGGGGACTGTGGGACAAGAAAGGTACAAAATCCTCATAGTTGGAAAATGAGAAAAGACTCCTCATGTAACCCACAGAGTGAGCACATCATGTTGAAACTACTAGGTCACCTCTGTGAAACAGCTGACGCTTGGCTTTGGTTCTCACTGTTTAGTTCTCCAAAATACAAAACCTCTTGTATTAATTGTCTCAACCATCCTAGCATTTAAGCTGTATAGAGATTAGAAAGCAATTGGACAAGATGACTTAGAATTTCTCTTTCAAGTTCTTTTCTAGAGGCAATGGAGTGTTTACATTTTTTATTTCTTAAACCCTCTCTTCAAAAATGGTGAAAGAATTAAGATTTACCCAATAACTTTATGATAGAGCCATACCAGACCAATTTTTTTCTCAATAGGATTATTTTCCTGAACCAAACTTATCTAAGACATTAGAGCTATTCAAAATAAGTCCTAGAATGACCTCAGAAATCATCACACAAAATCGCTTCTTCACTGCAGAAAAGAGCTTCATTAAGAACTCCAGGAATATAAATAGCCATTCTGTTTTTAAAGGGCTTAATGGGAGGTAATTATACGACCTTCCAAAGTCTCTCCTTCCAGTGCTCAGAAACATTTCTCTAAAATTGATGGAAAGCATCAGTATTTTCATTCTCTCTGGCAAATATAGGAAACCCCCTGAAGCCAAACTCCATTGGCAATCAGAAAAGTGCTTTTAGAAAGCTCGGGCACATACCTGTCCAAGAAAGCTTCAATGGCCAAAGACAGCTGGGTACTTAATATGATGCAACTCTTATGGTCTTCTCCACATGACAGTACTATAATAACTTTCCCAATTTTTAAAATATTTCACATAGAAATCAAACTGTTTATTTAAGTAACACGGTACACAAAAAATAGTATGTGTTATGCATTTAACATAGTTGTACAGAAAAATTTTTGCCATTATAATAGGGGTTTAAAATATGTATATCATTAGAGCTGAATGGCACATATCAGTGACGTGCCTGGCTTGATTTTGTCCACAGACCAGGGATCTGTGATTTTTGAGGGATCTCTTGTTAAAGAGCATGATGAAAATTCAGGAAGATGGGGACATAATAGACAGATCACACTGCATCAAAAGTGCCATCATCTTGGGTGTACGTAACACACTGAATATTGATCTCAAGATTACAAAGCAATGCCAGAGGGGTGCACATACTGAAAGATGTTACTGGCCAGAACTCCATGGCAAACAGGAAATAATACACTCCTGTTCCCATCCCCTTGTATTAAAGAAGAGAATTCTTCTGTGATGCAGGGTCTAGGTACTTCAAGAATCAAAATGCTGTTCAAATTGCTTTTCTATAGGTTTATGTTATGTGAAAGACCCTGTTTTACCACTGACTTCCATTTCAAAAAGAACATTTGCTTTTTTTAACGAGGATATTGGGCAGCCTAAAAAGTGAAGTAAATTGATTTAATGGTCAATTGAAATGGTGAAAGATGAATTTAAATAAGATTAAAGGGGAAAAAAAGGAGGAAAAAGAAAGTACTTGGATATGTTGGCAGAAAAGATGAATGAGAAGGAGTTTACACAGGAATCTTTCTGTTAGAAAATTCAGACAATGGTTGGGGCCACGACTTCACTTTTCATGTTCATGCACTGGAGAAGGAAATGGCAACCCACTCCAGTGTTCTTGCCTGGAGAATCCCAGGGACAGGGGAGTCTATGGGGTCGCACAGAGTCGGACACGACTGAAGTGACTTAGCAGTAGCAGCAGCAGCAGAGGTTACAAAAAGTATTCAACTGGGTTAGTTAACTGCACTCTTATATAAACTTGTGTAAGTTCAACTTGGTTTTGAACATAGGTGTGAGGTAAAAATGTTTAATAAGAAAAAAGGTGGGGGAGAACAAGATGGCAGAGGAGTAGGTGGACGTGAAGTCCATCTCTCTTCGTGGACACATCAGGAATACACCTTCAGACACAGAAGTGCATGCAGAACCCCAGCTGAGAACGGACAGGAGGACCTGCCCAGCGGAAAAGAACATATAGACCCATGCAAAACTCTGTAGGACGAAGGAACTGGGGGGAAACAGGAGTGTCAGTAGGACTGGACCTGCCCTCGGTGGATGGGGGGCTGAAGCAGGGCCCCGATCCTCACACTGGGGCAATTGTCTGAGCCAGAGGAGAAACATGTAAGGCTGAGAGGGAAACAGCTGGTCTGTGGCAGTCTAAATGGAATGAGAGTCAGACAGTCCTTGCTGCTGCCATACATAGCCTGGAATCAGACAGTCCTTGCCACAGCTGTACAGACCCTGGACAGGGATGTGGGTCCCCTGGAAGGCGCAGCGCCTGGGAGCTGGAGTCTAGGGATTGTGGAGCAATCCCAGGGCAAGGGCTGCTGTTGACTGTGGAGAGATGGATCAAGGAGATGTGAGGGAGGAGATGGTGGTGGGAGACGCCTGAGGAGGGAGGCCAGGCACCCATAGAAGTAAGGCGATAGTGCTGAGGCACGCGTAGGGGGTGGAGCCATCACCATAGCCTGTCTCTCCCCACACGCCAGCATCAGCGGTTGCATAGTAGAGAGACTGGCCCATCAAATGCCTGAGGCACTGAACTACAGAGTAGGACCCCACCCAGGGGGACCCCTCTGTGTGCCTGACACACCAAACAACAGAGAAGGACCCCAGGTAAGGAAGCCCTCTAAGTGCCTGAATGGGCAGAGTTACAGAAAAAGACTGGCCAAAGAGGCCTTCTGATCACCAGCTACAAGAGATGGGAAAATAGACTCTGATGGGGCTATAACTCCTGCAACGGAGACAGTCCATGTCCCTGCACACTTGGTGCCTCCAGGGTCCCCGCAAGCCAAGCAGCTACACCACCTTCATGCCCAACTCTCACAGGGGCAGAGCTGCCACAGGCAAAAAAATGTCTTGCATCTATGCTCTCAGGGTCACTTCAGTAGTGTCCAACTCTTTAAAACCCTGTAGACTGTGGCCTGCCAGGCTTCTCTGTCAGGGAATGGGGCTCTTCAGGCAAGAATGCTGGAGTGTATTGGCCAATACTGGTCGCCATGCCCTTCTAGAGCACTATATTTCCTGCTGCCCTAGCCGCCAAGCCCCCTGAGTACCCAATGCTGCCAGAATTCCTGCAACCCCAGCAGCTGCCCCACCTCCACACCTGGCCCTCACAGGGGCAGACTCAAGTCCTCCAGGGCAGCCTCAGGAGCAATCCCCAGTGGACGACCCATATCCAGAGGTGGAGATAAAACCACAGTTGAAATCCAGGGGAAGTGTGGCTAAGGAAGAAGACCCAAAACCTTCCCACCAGCCTGTACCAGGTGTACAAGCTGCAGATTAAATCCACACGATCAACAAGACAGTCTATAGAATATATAAAAGCTCATTGAGAGTTCTCACAAAAGAAAACACACTAGTTCTGATAGCATGGACATTGGAGGCAAGAACACACGGAAGCAGGACCAGATCAGAATCTGAGCTACTCCCACAGCAGGTCCAGAGATCAGCACTGTGCTGGAGGGCATCCTAGGGATATGAGGTGGACTGTGACCCTCAGCGAGGGAGAGGACTCCGACAGCAGTGACTCAAGAAAAACATTTATTATTCTTATGTTTTGACTCATTCTGTAGATTCTTTGGATTTTTTTTTCTTTTTCTTCCTTTTTTTCCCATTTCTGTCATAGCTGTCGATTTTATTGGCACAATGAAATCTAATTAGGCTTTTGAGCTTTTTTTTTTTCTCAGTCATATTTTTTATTGTTATTATAAACCTTGGCCTCTGTGTTTGGCTTTTGCAATTCTGTGGTGTTTTCCTTTTTTTTTCTTTTCTTTTTTTTTTAATTTTAATTTTTAAACCTATTATTATTATTTCTACATTTATTCCTTAGTTTGCTTTTCCTACTGTTCTTTTCCCCTTACAGTTAACCTTTAATGTATATAAATCTTCTTTATCTATCTTTGTCTAACTTGGCATATCTATTCTTTCTTTCTTTCCTTTCCTCTTTTAAAATATTTGTTACATTTATTTTCACTGCTTTATTCCCCAACTGGCACCTTGCTTTAGTTTTGTTTTCCAGTTTGTGCTCTAATCAGTTTTGTTCTGGTAGATATAATTTCTGGTTTCCTCTGTTCCTTTGCCAGGTCAATTTATTGTACTTTATTTTTGTTGGACTGTTTTGATTTTGTTTATGCGTGTATATGTATATTGTATATTCAGTCACACTTTTTATTGTTGTTATAAACCTTTGCCACTATGTAGGGCTTTTGCAGTTCTGTGGAGTTTTCCTTTTGTTTTGGTTTGTTTTTTCCTTTTTTCTTTCTTCTTCCTTTTTTTCCTCTTTTTTATAATTTTAATTTTTAATGCTTTTAAGCCTATTATATTTTTTCTACATTTATTCCTTTGTTTGCCTTTCCTACTGTTCTTTTCCCCTTGAAGTTAATCTTTAATGTATATAAGCCTTCTTCATCTACCTCTACTTAAATTTGCATATCTATTCTTTCTTTCTTTTCCTCTCAACGTATTTGTTAGTTTTGTTTTCATTGCTTTATTCCACACTTGACACCTTGCTTTACTTCTGTTTTCCAGTTTGTGCTTTAGTTAGATTTGTGCTTACCTGGTAAATATAATTTCTTTATTTCCTTTATTCGCCAGGTCAGTCTGCTGTACTTCATTCTCTTGGGCTGTTTTGGCTTTGCTCGTGCGTGTATATGTATATGTGTATATTCCATTAATTATTATTTGCCTGATTTTGTAACTAACCTTTGTCTAGTGTTCATCTTTGGGTTTCTCGTTTTTGGATATTTGTTTTAATCTTAATGCCATAACAAACCACGTGTGGAATCTTTGTTCCTGACCAGAGATCAAGCCTTGAGCCTTTGAAGTGGGAGCACTGACTCCAAAACCCTAGACTACCAGAGAACTAAACCTGGGAGTAATAAATAGTGAGAACTCACACAAAGGAAACCACTTGAATATAAGACCTGGCATCACCCAACCACCAGCAGCACTCTCTGCAGGTGGGGTGTTAAAATCTCTTACTTTTATTGTGTTCCTGTCAATTTCTCCTTTTATGTCTGTTAGTGATTGTCTTATGTATTGATGTGCTCCTATGTTGGGTGCATAGATATTTAAAATTGCTATGTCTTCCTCTTAGATTGATTCCTTGATCATTATGTAGTGGCCTTCCTTATCTCTTGTAATACTCCTTGTTTTAAGGCCTGTTTTATCTGATATGAGGATTGCTACTCCAGCTTTCTTTTGCTTCCCATTTGCATGGAATATGTTTTTCCATCCTCCCACTTTCAGTCTATATGTGTCTTTAGGTCTGAAGTGGGTTTCTTGTAGACAGCATATATATGAGTCTTATTTTGTATCCATTCAGCCAGTCTCTGTCTATTGGTTGGAGCATTTAATTCATTTACATTTAAAGAAACTATTGAGATATATGTTCCTATTGACATTTTCTTGACTGTTTGGGGTTGATTTTGTAGGTCTTTTTGCTTCTCTTGTATTTCTTGACTATACAAGTCCCTTTAACATTAGTTGTAAAGCTAGTTTGGTGGTACTGAATTCTCTTAACCTTTGCTTGCCTGAAAATCTTTTTATTTCTCCATCAATTTTGAATGAGATCCTTGCCAGATACAGTAATCTTGGTTGTAGATTTTTCCCTTTCAGTACTTTAAGTATATCCTGCCATTCCCTTCTGGACTGTAGTTTCTGCTGAAAGGTCGGCTGTTAAGCATATGGGGCGTCCTTTGTATGTTATTTGTTGCTTCTCCCCTGCTGTTTTTACTGTTCTTTGTGTTTAGCCTTTGTTAGTTTGATTAGTTTGTGTCTTGACGTGTTTCTCCTTGGCGTGTTTTACCCTGTATGAGACTCTTTGTGCCTCTTGGACTTGACTGACAAAATCAATACACAGAAGTCACTGCATTTCTATATACTAACAATGAAAAATCAGAAAGAGAAGTTAAGGAATCAATCCCATTCACCATTACAACAAAAAGAATTAAATATCTAGGAATAAATGTACCTAAGGAGACAAAAAGCTTTACACAGAAAATTATAAGACACTAAATTTCACAATTCCTATGGAAACACAAAAGACCCCAAATAGTCAAAGCAGTCTTGAGAATGAAGAATGGAGCTGGATGAATCAACCTTCCTGACTTTAGATTATACTACAAAGCTACAGTCATCAAGATAGTATGGTACTGGTACAAAAACAGAAATATAGACCAATGGAACAAGATAGAAAGTCCAGAAATAAACCCATGCACCTATGGTTACCTTATCTTTGACAAAGGAGGCAAGAATATACAATGTGGCAAAAACAGCCTCTTCAATAAATGGTGCTGGGAAAACTGGACAGCTACATGTAAAAGAATGAAATTAGATCACTTCAAGAGTCCCTTGGAGTGCAAGGAGGTCCAACCAGTCCATTCTAAAGGAGATCAGCCCTGGGTGTTCTCTGGAAGGACTGATACTAAAGCTGAGACTACAGTACTTTGGCCACCTCATGCTAAGAGTTGACTCACTGGAAGACTCTGATGCTGGGAGGGATACGGGGCAGGAGGAGAAGGGGACGACAGAGGATGAGATGGCTGGATGGCATCACTGACTTGATGGCTGTGAGTTTGAGTGAACTCCAGGAGTTGGTGATGGACAGGGAGGTCTGGCATGCTGCAATTCATGGGGTCACAAAGAGTTGGACATGACTGAGTGACTGAACTGAACTGAACTGAACTGAAACACCATACACAAAGATAAACTCAAAATAGATTAAAGACCTAAATGTAAGACCAGAAACTATAAAACTCGTAGAGGAAAACATAGGCAGAACACTCGATGACATGTATCAAAGCAAGATCCTCTATGACCCACCTCCTAGAGTAATGGAAATAAAAATAAAATTAAACAAGTGGGACCTGATTAAACTTAAATGTTTTTGCACCGCAAAGGAAACTATAAGCAAGGTGAAAAGACAACCCTCTGAATGGGAGAAAATAATAGCAAATGAAACAACTGACAAAGGATTAATTTCCAAAATATACAAGTAGCTCATACAACTCAATGCCAGAAAAGCAAACAACCCAATCAAAAAGTGGGGAAAAGACCTAAACAGACATTTCCCAAAAGAAGACATACAGATGGCTAACAAACACATGAAAAGATCCTTAACGTCATTCATTATTAGAGAAATGCAAATCAAAACCACAATGAGCTATCACCCCACACTGGTCAGAATGGCCCTCATCAAAACGTCTACAAACAATAAATGCTGGAGAGGGTGTAGAGAAAAGGGAATGTTCTTGCACTGTTGATGGTAATGTAAACTGACATAGCCACACGGAAGACGGTATGGAGATTCCTTTAAAAACTAGGAGTAAAATCACCATATGACCCAGCAATCCTACTCCTACGCATATACCCTCAGGAAACCAAAACTGAAAAAGACATGCATCCCAATGTTGACTGCAGCACTATTTACAATAGCTAGAACATGGAAGCAACCTAGATGTACATCAACCGATGAATGGATAAAGAAGTTGTGGTACGTATACATAATAGAATATTACTAAGTCATAAAAAGGAATGCATTTGAGTCAGTTTTAATTGGTGGATGAACACAGAACCTATTGTACAGAGTGAAGTGAGTCAGATAGAGAAAGATAAATATTGTATTCTAACACATATATAGAGAATCTAGAAGAATGGTACTGAAAAACTTATTTACAGGTTAGCAATGAAGAAACAGACATAAAGAAAAGACTTATGGACATGGGGAGAGGGGAAGAGAGAGTGAGAGGTATGGAAAGAGTAACATGAAAACTTACATTACCATATGTAAAATAGATAGCAATCGGGAATTTGCTGTATGGCTCAGGAAATTCAAACAGGGGCTCTGTATCAACCTAGAGGGGTGGGATAGGGACGGAGATGGGAGGGAGGTTCAAAAGGGAGGGGATATGTATATACCTGCGGCTGACTCATGTTGAGGTTTGACAGCAAACAACAAAATTCTGTAAAGCAATTTTCCTTCAATAAAAAATAAATTAGAAAAAAAAAATTGTAAAAGAAAGAAAAAAAATGGTGATAGAACTTTCTGAGAGATTTCCAGAGTGAAAAATGTAGATTTGGGAAAAGTGAATTTTCCAGAGGAGAGTCTATTGAGGTAAGAAAGCCAAGGATACTACCCTAAGGACTGCCTACATTTAGGAGAAAGAGAGAGGAATGCAAAGTAAAGAAAAGGAAAGAAGATCAAAGGCAGGGGACATTTCTATCAGAAGAGGCAGCAGCCATTTCAAATGCCAGAAAATATCATGGGTTGGATAAATAACAATCCTTTCTAACTTTGAAAAGAGCAATTCCAATTAGTAAAACATCCTAAATGTTTAAATACTGAAGATTAAGTTTTGAAGCTATGATATGTAACAAAATATCAACAACAATTAAAGTCATATTTTCAGATAATAAGTAAAACTTCTTTTTTGGCCCAGTATGTGATCTATTCTGGAGAACATTCCATATTCACTTGAAATCAATGTGTACTTTGCAGTTTTTGATGACTTAAGAAAGTTTTCATGCTATAGCAATATACAAAAAGAGTATAATAACTATTAATATATACTTTACAACAGTATATGTACATACATGATTATATATAGCATAGTGTATATAATATATTTGTGTTTGTATATATATATATGTGTATGTGTGTGTGTATATATATATATAGATAGATCATAGTGTACATGTATAATCCTCTTTTAAAAAGAAATCAGGATTAGGGATGAGAGGCTTCAAGAGAGGGAAGCCACCTCCATAAATCAAGACCATCAGACACTGGAAACCTTTTTATTTCTTTATATCTCAGGTTTCGATTCCTTTCAGCTCAGTTAGGTTTAAGAAAACTAACTTTGCCCCCCCTGGCTGATGAGTCCAAAAATTAATGCACTTCTTATGAATTTCCAAAAATTACATATTAGATTAACTTCATTAATTTTGTGAGGGATACGTTTTGTTTTGGTATTTGAAGAACCTGAAATAAATTGAAAACAGATATTTTAGCCCCCAAACTGTATAGTCTTTTAACAGAAGCAGACCTTAGCTATTATTTGTAACGACATATATGGGCTTCCCAAATGACGCTAGTGGTAAAAAACCTGCCTGCTAATTCAAGAGATATTAGAGATGTTTGATCCCTGGGTGGGGAAGATCCCCTAGAGGAGCGCGTGGCAACCCAGGAGTCAGACAAGGACAGGATTAAAGTGACTTAGCACTCACTCGATGACATATACAGTAAGCCCATTGTAGATGAAAAAGCTACAGAATTCTTGAGGAAGAAAAGACCTTGAAATTCATGTATTTGGGGACCAGACAAGTAATTATTATGTGAATCAGACAGATTGTTAGAAATATAGAGTGTGATGGACACAGAGGGGAATGTGAAGTTCATGTTTATCCTAGAGGATTTGAAAAGAAAAACTGTGTCCATTGTACCTGCCAAAGGAAAGAGAAGAAAGAATCAGCCAACACACACCATGGGGAATCCTCTACCTCGTTTTTACGATTAATATTTGACACTCATATACAAAGTGACTCCCAGCGTCCAGCTTTCTAGCTCCCTGTTCAACCACTCCATGTTGTCAAGCCTTTGTAGGCAGGCATTCTTTCCCTCATTCTCTAACATCTGAAATATCACACACATATCAGATTAGAGTATTACACCCATTCTGACCATTCAACCACTGAACATTTTGAGAAAGATAAAAACAGATAACATTGATGGTCTTATTTAAACGTGCTTTCACTTCAAAAATGCATTGGAGGTCTTCAAACTATTGAAAATAAAACTACTACATGATCAAGCAATCCCACCACTGGGCACATATGCAAAGGAAATGAAATCAGTATCTTAAAGAATTTGTTCACAATAGCCAAGACACAGACAGCCTGTGTTCATCAACTGATCAGTGGAAAAAGACATGTTATATAAATAAACAATGTAGTATAATTCAGCCATAAAAAGGAAAGAATCCTGCTGTTAGTGATAACATGGATGAACCTTGAGGGCATTATCTTAAGTGAAATAAAGGCAAATCTTATACGATCTCACTTCTTTGTGGAATCTAAGAACACATAGAACTAGAGGTTATATTGGTGTTTACTAGGGACTGGAGATGGGAGCAATAAGGGGATGTTGAGCAAAGGATGGAAACTTTCAGTTATAAGATAATGCTCTGGGGAGCTAATATACAGGTTGGTGATTATAGCTAATGAGACTATGCTTCATATTGAAATTTGTTAAGAATGTAGATCTTCAGAGTTCTCACCTCCCTTCACACACACACAAAAAGACAACTATGAGAGGTGATGAATATGTTAATTAGCTTGAAATGGTAAACATTCAAAATGGGTAAGTATAACAAACGATAACACTGAACCTGAAATATATACAATTTTTACTTCTCAGTTATACCCTAGTAAAGCTGGAAGATAATGCACAAACTTTTGTTGTATTTTCCAAATGATTAATAATTACACACATTTATGAATATTTGTTTTCATTCCAATCCCAAAGAAAGGCAATGCCAAAGAATGCTCAAACTACCGCACAATTACACTCATCTCACACACTAGTAAAGTAATGCTCAAAATTCTCCAAGCCAGGCTTCAGCAATACATGAACCGTGAACTTCCAGATGTTCGAGCTGGTTTTAGAAAAGGCAGAGGAACCAGAGATCAAATTGCCAACATCGACTGGATCACTGAAAAAGCAAGAGAGTTCCAGAAAAACATCTATTTCTGCTTTATTGACTATTCCAAAGCCTTTGACTGTGTGGATCACTACAATCTGTGGAAAATTCTGAAGGAGATGGGAATGCCAGAACACCTGACCTGCCTCTTGAGAAACCTGTAATGCAGGTCAGGAAGCAACAGTTAGAACTGGACATGGAACAACAGACTCGTGCCAAATTAGGAAAAGGAGTACCTCAAGGCTGTATATTGTCACCCTGCTTATTTAACTTCCATACAGAGTACATCATGAGAAACGCTGGGCTGGAAGAAACACAAGCTGGAATCAAGATGGCCAGGAGAAATATCAATAACCTCAGATATGCAGATGACACCACCCTTATGGCAGAAAGTGAAGAGGAACTAAAAAGCCTCTTGATGAAAGTGAAAGAAGAGAATGAAAAAGTTGGCTTAAAGCTCAACATTCAGAAAACGAAGATCATGGCATCTGGTCTCATCACTTCATGAGAAATAGATGGGGAAACAGTGGAAACAGTGTCAGACTTTATTTTTCTGGGCTCCAAAGTCACTGCAGATGGTGATTGCATCCATGAAATTAAAAGACGCTTACTCCTTGGAAGAAAAGTTATGAGCAACCTAGACAGCATATTCAAAAGCAGAGCCATTACTTTGCCAACACAGGTCCATCTAGCCAAGGCTATGGTTTTTCCAGTGGTCATGTATGGATGTGAGAGTTGGACTGTGAAGAAAGCTGAGTGCCGAAGAATTGATGCTTTTGAATGTGGTGTTGGAGAAGACTCTTGAGAGTCCCTTGGACTGCAAGGAGATCCAACCTGTCCATCCTAAAGGAGATCAGTCCTGGGTGTTCATTGGAAGGACTGATGCTGGAGCTGAAACTCCAATACTTTGGCCACCTGATGTGAAGAGTTGACTCACTGGAAAAGACCCTTATGCTAGAAGGGATTGGGGGCAGGAGAAGAGAACAACAGAGGATGAGATGGCTGGATGGCATCACTGACTCTATGGACATGAGTCTGAGTGAACTCTGGGAGTTGGTGATGGACAGGGAGGCCTGCTGTGCTGCAGTTAATGGGGTCTTAAAGAGTCGGACACAACTGAGCGACTGAACTGAACTGATGAATATTTAGGTAACAGTATTGGCAACACTACAAATAGTGTAAATCATGGCTCTGGGTAACACTGCAATATTAAATAGATTTAAAATAGTAATTATGGGTTAGTGGAAAAAGTATTAAACCAAAAGTCAGATACCCATGGTTTAAGCCCTGACTCTTATACTTCCTTTCTAGCTGACATTAGGCCAAGTAACTTCACTTCCAGGTTTTTTAATTTGCAAAAAAGCAGCTCAATAACACCAACTTTTAACCCAGAATTGATAAAGAAGTATTTCCTTTACAAACCTCTCTCCATATAGGTGAAATTTTTAACTTTTGACAAATTTCCTTTAAAACTAAAATGATAATTATGTTTGAAATGGTCACTATATACTTTTCTCATTCTGGTTAAATATGCTCATGTATAAGGTCTAGTAAATTGAGCCAGACTCATCTCCAATGACAAAACCTGTTCTGACAGTTATAAGCTGAATTAAATGACAAGCAACTACCTGCCTTTCTTATTTATGGGGGTCACAAGGAATTGACATCATTTACTGCCAGTTACAAGTTTATAAGCAATGTTGAAGCAAATATGAAAATAAAAATAAACTAGGCAGCTCCTTTTGATACCTCAAAAATATGTAATATCTCAAAAAATATACAATAATCATTTCAACTGGGAATATGAGCTGAGGCTTAAAGCACTTCTGAAGTCAATTCTAAGTTCTTGAGCAAGTTCTTTGTTGGAAGCTACCTGAAAAGTCTTTTTATTTACTTAACATATGTTATTTAATTCACAATTTTAAATTAATTGCTTCTTCTTTTGTACTTTTTGTTGTTCACTTGCTCAGTCCTGTTCGACTCTTGGAGACCCCATGGACTGCAGCACTCCAGGCTTCCCTGTCTTTCACTATTTCCTGGTTTTTGCTCAAACTCATGTCCATTGAGTCAGTGATGCCATCCAACCATCTCATCCTCTGTCGTCCCCTTCTCCTCTGCCTTCAATCTTTCCCACCATCAGGGTCTTTTCCAGTGAGTCAGCTCTTCGCATCAGGTGGCCAAAGCATTAGAGCTTCAGCTTCAACATCAGTCCTTCCAATGAATATTCAGGGTTGATATCCTCTAGGATTGAGTGGTTTGATCTCCTTGCAGTCCAAGGGACTCTAAAGAGTCTTCTCCAGCACTGCAGTTCAAAGGCACTCAGCCTTCTTTATGGTACAGCTCTCACATCCATATGTGACTACTGGTAAAACCATAGCTTCGACTATATGGACCTTGTCAGCAAAGTAAAGTAATGTCTCTGTTTTTTAATACACTGTCATTCCCAAGGTCTTGAGCAAGTTTTTGGTCAGAAGCTACCTGAAAAGTCTTTTTATTTGTACTTGAGTCTTTTGTACCTGGTGTGTACCAAATATCTCTAAATTTTCCTTAGCTTTAAGATGCATAATTTTATGTCAGTTATACTTCACAGTTCATTATTTAGACACACATACATCAAATTGTTTTAACATTATAAAGGAACTAGGGTTCCTTATCATTTAGGAAATTAAAGAATGTAGCAACTGGCTTCTCCGGTGGTTCAGATGGTAAAGAATCTGCCTGCAGTGCATGAGACCTGGGTTCAATTCCTGGGTTGGGAAGATTTCTGGAGAAGGAAATGGCTACTCACTCCAGTAATCCTGCCTGGAGAATTCCATGGACAGAGAAGCCTAGTGGGCTAAAGTCCATGAAATCACAAAGAGTTGGACATGACTGAGCGACTAACACTTTCACTTTCAACACAATATCACTCTACTTGAGGAATTTTCGTATCAGTTTGGTTATTTCTTTTGCTTACTACGTATTTTGGGTATAATTGGACAAAAGTCATTAATTCCACTTACATTTTGTTTTGCCTCTGTTTTGTAGTGCATTTTTAATACCCTCCTCTTTTATCTATTAATTATTGCTCAAGGCAGTTGTTAGATTCAACTAGATTGAGTTCTTTTGATATGTCTGAATTTGATGAGCCAAATTGTTATTTAAGAATCAGTAGATGCAGGATATAATCACTCTGATATTGGTGTTAGGATGGGGAAAAAAATGACTTTTTGTAACCCATCCTTGGTCCCAGCTGTTCTTCCTCGATAGTATTTTGTGTGTTGTGCAACTTTAAAAGAACTAAAATGTTCAAATCTACCCTGTGAGGCTAAAATAATGGATGAAAGGTTCTAAGGTTACAAAAGGAAGACACCTCAATATTCCAAGTTATTCTTACCTTGACTACTTATTATTCAGACACGATTTGGAGAGGAAGCAATCATGCCACTGTCCTTCTCTGTGCCACTGCATGGCTTCTTAATCAAAAGAGATTACCTGAGGAAATGATCACTCCATCGAAGCTTATGTTATGTAAAATGGCATTAGCCACTTTTTTAAAAATAAGGGACTGATACATAAATTATGTCCTCTGATTTTCATGAAATTGGTATCTTTCCTCACTTGTTACAGTAACCATTTTAAGCTGGAAAATTTTGACACACAGCAGAGAAACAAGAAAACTAAAAATCAAATATTTCAGCTTAAAAACTAACCTTAACCTGGTTCCTACACTGCATTAAAAAGATGTTTGCCTACTTCCAAACCTATTATTGGGAGGGTTGTGAATCTTTTCTTTGTCTGGTACTGCTGCTTCAACCATACATAAATATTTCACAACTCTTCTGTGCCGAAGAAGACTTGAATCACTATTATTGAAAAGGATATCTGTTCTAATGAGTGACTTTGCTGCTGTTCAATTCATTTTAAATTTACATTTCCTGTCCTCAGATGCCAAAGGTAACTTTTACATTTGAGCCTCCTTGATCTAAAACTGTTCAACAAGTATGCCGTTGTAATTTTTTTTCAAAAATTATAGCTACTTGAGGGGCTTCCCAGGTAGCACTAGTGGTAAAGAACCTACCTGCCAATGCAGGAGACATAAGAGATGTGGGTTCGATTCCTGGGTCAGGAAGATCCCCTGGAAGAGGGCATGGCAACCCACTCCAGTAATCTTGCCTAGAGAATCCCGTGGACAGAGGAGTCTGGTGGGCTACAGTCCATGGGGCCACAAAGAGTCGGACATGACTGAAGTGACTTTGCATGCACGCACGCACATAGCTACTTGAATGTAGGAGAGTTGTTTTTCACTTTGAGCAGTGATTGTGTTAGCTATGCACACTCTGTGTTCCTGCTCAGTGTTTTCTTTCAGAACTCTCACATATGTGTTTATGAAAGTTAAAGCAAAGCTTTAGTCTGTGCCCATCTCTACTTCTGACCAGTTCTGTAACCATTAGACAGGCAGTCAAATTTTTAAGTCTCACTTCACTTAATCTGGATAATAATAACAACAAGAAAACAAACTAGAGCCTATCCAGCAGGGTAGTTTTACAGATTAAAATGAGCTAATGCATATGAAACATTTTCCCAGGGCTGACACATAACAAAAGGCTAGATATATGCTATGCTTTTACCATTACCATATTATGAGCAATTTTATTAATTTAAAGTAATATTGCCAGATGCAGAAAGTAACACTGGGTATTTTTCCAAGCACAATTATGCCATCCTTATGTGTTCCCCAAAGACTCAACACCAATCCCATCGTAGCACTTCTCTCTGTTTTGTGGAGCTGCCCAGTCTCTCGTTGGTATGACACTCACGTTGCCTAACACTGGATGATGAGTGTTATCAGGGCTGAGACCGTTGGTTTATTGTCCCCGGGAAACGTCACAATAAGCAATCATTTTGAACTGGTTAAATAAATAAATTAATACATTTATACTAGATCTTATTAATCCATTCCTCTTAAAGACTATTACTTTCTGATTTTTAATAAAGAGTCTAAAAAATAACAATCCTTAGTTCTGGGGATATTCAAAGGTTTTCTAAACAGGAATGTTTCCTAGACTAATAAACCTGTTTAGATTCTTTTTATCTCTGTTTAGTTCTTGGCAGAACTAACTGTGGTAATCTTCCTTTTTAACTATGTTAATAGCCTATAAAATCTTCAGGGTTTTCCCACCAACCCATCAGGTAGGGCTCAAAAACATAGTCTCATAAAGCCACCTGCTATTTGACTCCAAAGCCATGAAACAGACTTAGTTGCCGGTTGATCCAGTTCAAACTCTCTGATTCCAGCTAAAAAACAACAACATAAAAACTGTTCTCCTGCCAGCTTCCCAGATATCATGTTTCCCTGAGTCACAGCACTCAAACGTTAAAGATCTCATACATAGCTCACCTGTATAATTTATCATTTCTTTTTGATTATTAAAAAACTAATCTACTCTCTCCTAAAATACTCTTATACAATCAAACAATTCTACCTCACACTGTTTTATAGATAAGTTATTCTGCATTATCTTATTTTCTCATATGTATCCTAAATTGACTGACCTCTTTTTTTTTTTCATACTAATGTGAAAGCACCTGGAGAGCAGGTCTGTATAAAATAACAGACTTCTTAGTGAAAGGTGAAAGTAAATAGACTGTTACAAATAACTGGTGTTATAGAAACCAGGATGGATTTCAAATGACTGTTCTAACCTTACTTGATTGCATATTGTACACATCAATGACAAGGACAGATAACAGGCTTATTTTTTTTTTCATGTTTGAATGTGGCCACATTCAATCTACATGTTTTCTTATCTCAAAATCAGTTCAAAACCAGCAATGAGAATAAAACAAAATTTCCTTGGTGTGGTGTGTTTCATATCATAGTAGATTTACTGTAACTGTGGTTACAATACATTCTGATATAAACAAATTGAAGCTCAAGAATAAATTCCTAAAGTTCTGAATACTGCTAATATTCTAATGAAAATATATTCATATTTCAAACACCCATTGAGCACTTACTATAAATTAGACACTATAAGTACCAAGGATAAAAAGATGAACAAAATATGACTTTAGGAAATTATAATTGTGGTACTTAGAAAATAATATATAAACATATAAGTATTATGACTAATTTGATTCAAAATTTACACATAAAGTAAACATGAGTGTACCTATTAGATATACTGTATTTCCAAAGTCATCAGATACTTGTCTGAAAATTGGTATGTAAAGTGAAACTGATTTTGAATTGTTACATTTTACTGATTTTTTTCTCCTTCTCAACATTCCCATTATTATTGAGGTCAAGAAATATTTAATCTCTGAAGCTTATGATACTGGATTTCTCTTTGATGTTTCTTGCCATTAGACTGTTGATTATAAATGATACCTGAATCCAATTGATTCTCCAGCCTATTGTCCACTTTCCTTTCAGCTACCATGACCCTATCTCTGATTTGACGTGGTCCCGCTCTGCCATCTCCAACCCTGACTCTGCCCACTGCCTGAGTAAAACAGGGCTCTTCCATCCTCACATTTCTTGTTCCCAAAACAAGTGCTCAGACTCTTCTTATGTAAGGAAATGTCCTGCAAATCACTGCTGAAAAGCAGTTAAGGGTTACCAGAAACAACCTAATTGGGGGAATTTCAAAGCCTCTTACAAAACTACCAGAGCCAACTGCCCCAGCTATCCCCACCCACAATGATTTCTCTCACTTTAGAATTCATAGCTCATTTTGCTTAAAACATTTCTTTGGCATTTATATTACCTTATAGAATTTATGGTACTGTTTTCTGCTATTTTAATTCACAATTGCACAGCAAAATGTTTGTCAGCTTTTATAGGTAAAATTCTCTATTAGGTAGATATTCTGAGGCTAAGAAACAAGTGAAACATAATTTCTGCCCTTAAATAGCTAAAACTATGTCTTATAGCAGCTAGGACAACGTCATGTACATAGACGTTCAATAAATTTTGAATCAAAAAGACACCAACTATGGGAAACTCAATGCTATTCTGCCATACATAACTAGAATAAAGACCAAAATAAAATATCCATTAATGGATTTATAAAGAAGAATTTTAAATTCATTGATGAAGAACTATAAATTCATGGCAACATGGTGAAGGGTTAAGAGCATAGTGAGAAAGTGAATAAGACAGAGTTCAGCCAAATGGGAGTAATAGAAAAGAAATGA
Organism: Capra hircus; assembly: GCF_001704415.2. Taxonomy (NCBI): domain Eukaryota; kingdom Metazoa; phylum Chordata; class Mammalia; order Artiodactyla; family Bovidae; genus Capra; species Capra hircus. Next base: position 103,862,142 of record NC_030811.1, read on the forward strand.
GATAATGTAAATAAAGCAATACACCCAGTGTCTAGCATATATTAAGTATTTTAAAAACAAGTTGTATTGATTATTCATTTACTAAGGTAAATAGATCGGAAAACAGTAGCTGAGTTTATTTTTCTGGGCTCCAAAATCACTGCATATGGTGACTGCAGCCATGAAATGAAAAGACGCTTACTTCTTGGAAGGAAAATTATGACCAACCTAGATAGCATATTAAAAAGCAGAGACATTACTTTGTTAACAAAGGTCCATCTAGTCAAGGCTGTGGTTTTTCCAGTAGTCATGTATGGATGTGAGAGTTGGACTAGAAACAAAGCTGAACTCAGAAAAATTGATGCTTTTAAACTGTGGTGATGGAAAAGATTCTTGAGAATCCCTTGGACTGCAAGGAGATCAAACCAGTCCATCCTAAAGGAGATCAGTCCTGGGTATTCATTGGAAGGACTGGTGCTGAAGCTGAAACTCCAATACTTTGGCCACCTCATGCGAAGAGTTGATTCATTTGAAAAGACCCTGATGCTGGGAGGGATTGGGGGCAGGAGAAGGGGATGGCAGAGGATGAGATGGTTGGATGGCATCACCAACTCCATGGATACAAGTTTGGGTAAACTCCGGGAGCTGGTGATGGACAGGGAGGCCTGGCATGCTGTGGTTCATCGGGTCACAATGAGTCGGACATGACTGAGTGACTGAACTGAACTGAAGGTCCTACTGTGTGTTTTATAATACAAAAGCAAGTAATATTTAGTTATTCACTATCAATCAACCTTACTATTCATATTATCAGGAATAAACCAGAATAGTCTTCCTTAGTACATTTCCTACATATATAACGGCCTATACAAGCAACCAAGACACAAACCTAAACTGAAGCCAATGATGTAGGTCATTTAAATTAAGAGCGTTCATTCAATAAACTTTTATCTCACATTTGATTCGTGCCAGTCAATTGCCATGCACCGGAAATACTAAAGATCAGATGCTACCATCTACTAGACTTCTTCATGTACTCAGAAATCGGTCAATTTCCAGAAGAAAAACCACAGTGAAGAGTCTTGCCTTCATGGGTAGCTGAATTTTTCTGACTATGCAATTAACATTCTGAATATTTATGGTTTCTTGCCTTTGGACCTTCCGAACGGTTTTGGTTGCATTTCATTTTCCTTATATTATTTGACCCAATCATCCACCTACCTTTCCACCCACCACCAGGGAGACTGTTTCAAAATCATTCAGCTAACATTGCCCCAAACCTCTTCTTTGCTTTTTCCACCCTGAATATCTGAATCTCCAGCTCAGTGAGACAGACTAAACTATCATAGAAGTCACTGGGAATGATTTGAAACCGACCAAGATATGATATCTATAGTACCTCTCCCAACTCAGAGTCTGTGGCTAAGCCAATAGGTGACTTGGGTGGAAATGAAAGGATTAACAGAAATGAGACCACCATCAATCACTGTTTCCATTGCCTCATGCCTCATGGAATGTTTTATGGGCTACACGAATCCTATCAACAGCTGGGGATGGGCTGATTTCCAAAGGAGTGGGTTTGAATCCCTCAGTGTGACACTATATAGTAATAAGTTTGCATTATATATTCCTTTAGTAGAATGTGGCTTTAATGGTATAATTTCAAATTAGGAATAATAAGATAATCATATTCATTTTTTAACCTTTTTAAAATCAGATGATTTTCAGAACAGTCAAGCTATAATAAGTGCTTGTCCCTTCTCTCTTGGTCTTTAACTCCAGCTAAAAATCCTCCCTGAATGTCAGTTAAAAATGCAAATACTAGTTGGAACCTGACCTTATGAAAACTGTAGTAAATGACTCACTTGAAAAAAATCTAATAGAGTTTGTTTTTGCCAAAAAGAAAAAAATTATTGAACACTAATTCTGAATTCTCTCAGGAGAAATGATGAAAGAAATTGAGCATATCCGAAAGCAACTTGAAGAGTTTTCCAAGAGTTAAAGGCTGGAGAGGTCTTTGATTCTCCCTATCCTCCTGGCATTCCATCTTCTGAAAATAGATTCATATATCAAGAGAGATGAAAAAAGGAAAGCTGCAATGAAAGCCCAATTGAATCCAACAAGGTTAACTATTGTTATTACCACTTTTAGCCTATATTTCCTAATGATAATAGTTGACCCTGGCCATGCAAAAGTACATAGAGGGGAAATAGCCATCTGTGGATTATAAGAAACAAAAGCAAGAAAATGTCCAATGGTACATCATCTTTCTGATAAAATGAAAAATCCTCTGAAAAGTTCTATCAGTTTATAGACCAACTTGACTGTTAAGAAAATTGCCTCAGGAGGTAGATATGCAGAAATGCCCTTCTGCATTTGAGAGGGCAAACATTCCCCAGAATCTAGAAGAGAGAAATCAAAGTATAGATTATTAGTACAGACTATTGACAATCCTGCTATTCCTATGATTGAGAAAACAAATAACATATTTAAGGGAAATCAGAACCAGAAGCTGAGAGACTGCATAGATGTGTGTATACCAACAAGGTTTAAAATCATTTGAGCCAATCAATGCCTTAAGAACTATTTTATGATAGTGCAATGCCTCCCTGTCCAGAGCTGGCAAGCAGTATAGAAATCATCTAGCCAAACTCTATGTTATGGTTGAAGATATAAAGCAAAATCACACAGAGTAATACTGGAGTCCAAGGCAGATTTTTAAAGTTCTACCACCAAAACAACTACTAAAACGTATAACCTCTAAGAGATGAAACTGTAATTCATATGTACTAAACTGTGTTCAATTAGGAGCATTTATTTTGAATGAAAGTGACATGAAAAGATGACTCTGAAGTAAATATCCACTAAAAATCCCAGCTATTCTTTTAGATTTCTACAAGAACACTAATTTCTCTGAGTGATCAATGTCTCCAAACAAAAGCATAGAAACCTAACAGTGACTTATATCATTAAGGAATGGAGGGATGAAGTACACAGAAGTATGTTTTCCCTTAAGTTGTATAAAAAGGATCATCTGTAGGCAACAAACTAAGTACCTCTGTGGTCATGGGAGAGTAGGTCACCCAAAGAAGAGAAATTATTTGAATGCTGCTGCTGCTGCTGCTGCTGCTAAGTCGCTTCAGTCGTGTCCGACTCTGTGCAACCCCATAGACGGCAGCCCACCAGGCTCCCCCGTCCCTGGAATTCTCCAGGCAAGAACACTGGAGTGGGCTGCCATTTCCTTCTCCAATGCATGAAAGTGAAAAATGAAAGTGAAGTCGTTCAGCCATGTCCGACTCTTCACAACCCCATGGGCTGCAGCCAACCAGGCTCCTCCGTCCATAGGATTTTCCAGGCAAGAGTACTGGAGTGGGATGCCACTGCCTTCTCCAATTTGAATGCTACTTTCCAAAAATAGGGCTTCCCAGGTGGTGCTGTGGTAAAGAATCCTTCTGCCAATGTAGGAGACACGGGTTCAATCCATGGGTAGGGAAGATCCTCTGCAGAAGTAAATGGGAACCCATTCTAGTATTCTTGTCTGGAGAATCTCATCCCATGGACAGAGAAGTCTGGCGGGCTACAGTCCATGGGGTTGCAAAGAGCTGGATATGACTGAGCAACTGAGCACACAGACACACTTCAAAAACAATATGAACAAAAATTTACCTGTCCTTTCATTTCTAAGATCTGGGAATAGAATAGAGACTGACATATAGTGGATACTCAAAACATGTGTTCAATAAATTAATAACCTTAGAAACTTCCTCAATTTCTAAAAATCAAGAATTAGTATAGCAAATTCGGGCACATCCCTGTAACTGAATTTGAGGAGATATAAAATGCAAGTTTTAGAGGTTTATTTTTTGATATAGGAAGATGCTTGTGATGGAAGTTTCTCTCTAGGATATAGATTGAATGATTGAAAAGATTATAAAATCACAGGAAGTACAATTCCATTCTATTTATGTATATGAGATAAATAAAATATGTAATGGCTCTATTAACATATAAACACTTTGAGGAGTATATATCAAAGCGTGTTGCTGTTGTTTAGTTGCTGAGTCATGTCCAACCCTTTGCAAGCCCATGGACGGTAGCCCACCAGGCTCCTCTGTCCATGGGATTCTCTAAGCACGAATACTGGAGTAGGTTGCCATTTCCTTCTCCACGGGATCTTCCAGACGCAGAGACTGAAGCCACGTCTCCTGAATTGGCAGGAGGATTCTTTACCATTGAGTCACCAGGGAAGCCCCATATCAAAGTGTAGTTTTGGTTAATTCTGGGTATGAGACATAAGTGATTTTCTATAGATTTTTCTTAATTGTATGTATATAATAATAATTTGTTGCTTGTTGGAATTTCCAAATCATTTTCAAAAGAAAGCGCAGCCCAGTGAATTTTTACATGGACGGCTGATATGGTCAGATAAAGGCTGAGGCTAAAAGCTAGGAGCTGAAGAAATTGAAAGTCCTTCATAGAAAGTTGAAAACTTAAAAACTGATTAAAAGAAGTAAAAATCCTCTGAGATTAATAAAAGAGAGCCGGGAATAGATTAGGGGTGTGAGGATAAATGACCCTATGTTGTTCTGTGAGCCAGAAAAACAATATTCAAAAAAAGTCACAGTAGAAAAAAATCTCCAAAAAAAATTATACTTATTTTCAATAACTTATAGACTATACAGAAAAGAGGATGAGATAACTACTTTAACCTTGAGTTATCCATTACAACCACTTTCAAAAATGTGTTGAAAAATGCTTCTAGTGTTCTGATAATGATCAGAGACTTGATAAAACTCCAGTTTGGAAAAGTTTTGAAACATTTTTTCAAGTATCATAGCATATGATAAAGACAAAATACCAAACTGAAATGATGAGAATATGCTAAATGTTCTAAAGTCAATCATCTAAAAGGCTTGCAGGTAGAGAGGAACTCTATTTGACACCTTAAAATTACAGCATACTAAAATAAATCTCATCTTCAGGATAAATCTTCAGTGATTTGTTTCCAACATTTTATCCATGCAGTTTTAATTGTGTTTATCTTCTTCACATTTGAACTCATAATGAGACAATGAATGTCTAATTGCAGCTAAATACGACTGAGCGACTTCACTTTCACTTTTCACTTTCCTGCATTGGAGAAGGAAATGGCAACCCACTCCAGTGTTCTTGCCTGGAGAATCCCGGGGACGGCAGAGCCTGGTGGGCTGCCGTCTATGGGGTCGCACAGAGTCGGACACGACTGAAGCGACTTAGCAGCAACAGCAGCATTTGTGGCTTTGGCTCATCTTTATGGCATCCACCTTTGTTGCAACAGCACAGTCATTTCTATTTTTCTAATCATTGCCTATGCTGCTGCTAAGTCGCTTCAGTCGTGTCCGACTCTGTGGGACCCCAGAGATGGCGGCCCACTAGGCTCCTCTGTCCCTGGGATTCTGCAGGCAAGAATACTGGAGTGGGTTGCCATTTCCTTCTCCAATGCATGAAAGTGAAAAGTGAAAGTGAAGTCGCTCAGTCATGCCCGACTGTTAGCAACCCCATGGACTGCAGCCTACCAGGCTCCTCCGTCCATGGGATTTTCCAGGCAAGAGTACTGGAGTGGGGTGCCATTGCCTTCTCCTAATCATTGCCTATACACTACTGAATAATGACAGGCATGTTGTCAAAACTGAACTGATGAATGGAGGAGAATATTGTCATATGGTAACTAAAAATGTTTAGCAAAATGGCAAAGAGAGCATATTGTATTGTAATGCAGAGACAGGCAAGTATTTTTAAAGTCAAGCATAAAAGGAAGAGGGCTGCAAGGACTTCACTACTTTCTCATACCTCTGGGAGCATGGTTAGCCAAGTATTGTAGAAGACAAACCTGCAACATAGAAACTGACCAGCTGCAACGATGACAAGGTGATATTAAAACTCAGACTGCCTATCTTCCTGATTACTGCTCATTCAAAGAGACTAAATCTTTAGATCATAAGACATTCATTTAAATTTAATAGAACTCTCATGTGGTAGAGGCTTTTTTCATTGAATCTGTTCTTTCTAAGTGAAAATCACTTAGTAAACTTAATATTTCATTAGAAATCTTTTAATTTGTCATATTTTCAGCTAACAATTTCAATGGGAAGGAAAGAATAAAAGGAAGACTTGGATGTTTTTAATTCATTTTAATCTCAAATCTTACAAATGAAGCATTAAAAGCAAAAGTTACTGGATACAATTTTTCTATATCACTCAAAGACTGTGTATCCTTTTCTCTCTTAAATAAAAAGAAAATTGAAATAACAGTTGTTCACTCTCTTCTAATTATATAGTTACCCACAAATGCCAGCAACACAACTCCCGAGTCACGAACACAGGGCCCAGGTGAACCGGTTTCACTAAGTATTACTGTTCACTATCCAGTTTAGGCATTACACATCACAACTGCTCAGTCCTTCCTTAGTTTAAGCCCTGTTTACCTGTACAGAGAACAACATGGAAAGGGGATAGAGAATAAAAGAACAGTTGGAGTCTGTTTCTGATAAGATGGTGGATTAGATGTTGCTGAAATATCCCCACTATCAAACACCAAAAATGTTTAAATATATATTAATAACTGATTCTGCAAACAAGCAAGGAAAATACTCATAAGAGAATAGTGAAGTGGGAGTAAAGTAAACAATAACTGAATCCTTTGGCTGCAATAAGGGTGTCTGCTGGCCAAGAAACCTATTTCTAATAATAGCCCATGAGAACAAGAAACAAGGCCTTGACTCACTTACTTGGAACCTGGGCATATAGAGCTGGGGGAAAAAAAATCCCTCTCTAAAGGGCTACACAAGCAGTGAAAAAGTAAATTAAAAAGAATCCACCCTCCAGAAGGTTCTTGGCTGGAGGAACAGACTCCATGCTGCTGAGAATGGTTCCAGAGGGATGCTGCCAGAGGCCCTGAGGGAGCAGAAGGTAACTTCCCACTCCTGCCTGTCAGAGACTCACTCATTGCCAGATCAGAAACTGTTCTTCCAGCTGAGACTTTTCCTTGGAATGGTCCATTACCCTTTTCCCCTACTTTGGCTAACCTGTGCTGTGTGCTAATTGTATCCAATAAACTGAGTAAGCTGTGCATTTTTTTTTAATTGGAGGATAATTGCTTTACAATGCTGTGGTATACATCAATGCAAACCAGTCATAATTATGTATATATCCCCTCCCTGTTGAGCCTCCCTCCCCGCCATTCCACCTTACAGATGAATGGATAAAGAAGTTGTGGTACATATATACAATGGAACATTACTCAGACATAAAAAGGAATGAACCTGAGCCAGTTGTAGTGTGTGTTTGATGAAACTGAGCCTGTTATACAGAGTTAAGTAGTCAGAAAGATAAAAAATATATATATCATATAATTTGTGATTTTTTTTTTAAATCCACCCTCCAAACAGAGATGGTAAGGAAATACTTTTTGCGGTCTTGGTTCTGTATGTGCATATCTGTCTACGCACATGCCTATGTGTAGAAAGTCACAGGAGGTTTTGTCTGTGTGAAACAGGTGAGTTGAGTATAAATTTCTAAATAAAGGAGGAAAATAAGATAAACAATGAATACTAAAAAAGGAAAGAAATGTTTTTAATGTAAAAATCACATAAAAATAAAAAGGAGAAAATAAAAATAGCAAAATTTAAAAATAGCAAAAATTAATTCAAATATGTTGGTAATCACAGTGAATACAAACAGACAATACGCTCTGGTTAAAAGAAAAATTTATTCAGAGAGACTTTTAATTTTTTTCAATATAGCTTTGGTTCGTTTTAAAGAGATGTATATAAATGTTAAAGAAAGTTCTAGAAAATATGTCAGCTGAACACTACCAAAAGCAAAGAGTATACATATATCACAAAGACAGATTTTAACTCAAAAAAGCATAGTGGTGAAGAGTTCTCATAATAATAATGCTTTACTCTAAGACAGGGACATATCAATTTGAAGATTGCCCATGTATTTGTCAACTTAGCTTTAATTCTACATAAAATAAAAATTGCTGTTGTTGTTCAGTTGCCAAGTCGTATCCAACTCTTTGAGACCCCATGGACTAAAGTACAGGGTCCAGAATAAAAAATAAAGAGAAGTAAAATAAGAAATTGACAAATCTACCATCCTGATATTGGTTTTCTGAGTAGGTCCTTCTCTCAATAACTGATAGATTAAGCAAACAGAACAAAAATGAATTAGGTTCAGATGTTTCCAAGGCAACTTACACATTTGATCCAAAAACAAATATAGAAGTCAAGAAAATTATATATATATATACATACACACACACACACACACACACATCTGATGTATTTTATCATATTAACACATCTAACAAGAAAAATCATACGATCACCTTAATAGATTAGAGAAAGCATATAGGAAAATTAAGTTGACAATCATGATTTCTTAAATTCAGAAATCACGATAGAAGAGAATGCTTTGAACTTGATAAAAAAATAAGCACAAATAGTACCATAAAGCTTATATACATATTTATTAAAAGCAAGAAAAGGATGCTCTCTATTACCATAGCCAAGAAAATGAGACAAGAAAATAAAATAGATCAAAATAGGAAGAAGCAATATTATCATTATTCACACATTCTAAGCACAGAAAGCCTGAAATAATATACAGCTATTGTTAGAAATAATAAAACTTTAACAAGATGACTAAATGTGAAATAAATGTAACATAAATCAATTGTGCTTATATGTAATAGTCTTAAAGAGTTCAAATGTGTCTCCAAAAGTTCATTTACAATAAGAATTTAAAGAAATAACAGGTATATTGTAACACATCTAAGAAAAGTGGTGAGTGACCTTCACAGAAAAAAGTATACTCTTTGCTAAAAGACACTGAAGAAGACTTTTTAAAAACAGAGGGATTGCCCACATTCTGGATAGAATGATTAAATTTAAAAGATGTCAGTTTTTAAAACTTAATTGATTTGCTATATATTAAAATCATAAAACCTTCAGGATTTCTGAAGGACTTAACTAGATGATACTATGATACATACAAAGGATAAGACGTACTTTCCCGGTAGACATTAACACTTATTATAAAGAATATAATCAACACAATATGGGATTAGGAAAAAAAGATGATAAAGAGACTACAAACAGAAAGAATTAGACCCACAAGTACCAAAGGTAAACATGAAATATAACAGGTGGAATTGTTGACCAGTGGAAGAATAACAGTGCCAGTAATTCCATTTGGAAAAATCCATAAAACTGTGTAATGACTTTGTAACATACCCTGAAACTTAATTCCAGTTGGACTAAATATTGAAATATAAGGAAAAAATTTTAACTTTTAGAAGAAAATATAGAAGAATGACTTTAACATCTCCAGATAGGGAAAGATTTCTATAAAAAGGCAAAACTTGAGAAAAAAGATTGATGAAATTAAAAGATGAACCAAAAATCAGAAGGAATGTATCAGTAGTAAGTACACTACATATCACCAAGGAAGGATTGATACCCCAATTTTATTTTAATAAATTCCTACAAATAAAAAAGACAAAAGTGTGAAAAAAGTGCAAATGATATAAAGAAGCACTTAATAGAAGAAGGAATTTGAATATCCAAAACAAATGAAAAGATGCTCAAGCTTATTAGTAATCAAGAAAATGTAAACTAAAAGCCCAGTGAAATGTAACCTTATGCACAACTTACAAGCAGAAATTTAAAAGCTTGAAAATGTTACTGAGGGCGTGAAGACTTGCAGGCTTATCCATGGGTGAAAATAATTCATCAATCACTGTCGCCATTAAGAAGAAATGATGCTATAAGCAAGCCAGAAATATAGGAGAATCTCTAGATATGTGAATAAAGATGCACAAACTAACAGAAACCACTGCGAGTAAACTTTGACCCAAATGGCCTGAGAGAAGGCCACTGTCAAGGTGAGAACCTTTCTTCCAAAAGGAGCTCCAGAGAAATTCCAAGCTCAGAGTCAGCAAATTGAAAGGGCAGGACAATGGTCAGAACAATTCAATAAAGACCATCCATCAAACACCAGTGAATATGCCAGTATTGGTCCTCTCTCTCTTGAGACAAAAAAAAAAAAAAGCAGCTGAAAACAGGGGCACTTGCTTCCCAGGATGAAGCATTAAGAATTTTCCAAACAAAGGAGATTCTTTCCTGAGAGGGCCTTTAGCCTCGATATCCGGGCTGCAGAGAGAAGAAAACCAGAACTTTCACAAAAGGCAAGAAGCTAAGTGGTACGTGAGGCACAGAAGGGAACACACCAAACTTCTCTAAGCCCAGACCAAAGACTTCCAGCCTGTTGCTGCCCAGGAACCCTAAAGAAAGCCTTCTATGAAGATAAACTATCAGATAAAATGTAATACCAACACAAGACTAAAAGAATTAATGAGATAATATGAACATTTATATTGATAAAAGGCCTAATCCACATAGAGTTACAAATATTATAGCTCAAACAACATAAAATTCAAAGTTAAAATGCTCAGATATATAAGATATTGTCAAAAATTATAACCACAATGGGACACATTAATAAGTCACTTATGCAAAGCTAATAAAGTAATAAAATTTCCCAAAGTAAAATTTTAATCATTTTGATGATAATTAATACATTTATAATAAGTAGCTGTGTTGAGAAATTTTGCATATGACAGAAATTACACATTATTTCAAATGCCCTATGTAATCATTATAATAAAATCTGAATATGTATTAGTTTAACAAAAAAATCTCAATACACTCATAGAAGTGATATTTAAACAAACCAACCAAATTTACAAAGCTTAGCTAGAAATTTTCTAAAGGCTAATGCAATCCAATAATCAAACAGGAGAAGAAAACATCTATTTTTTGTACATGTATGTTAAATTACAAAAAAATAAACATCAATAATCCACCAGTTTTTTAGTAAAACAGTGCATCATAACTTCAGAAGAATTCTCCAAGAATACAAACAAAATGTTATGTATATATATGCAGAGTCAGATATGACTGAGCAACTAAATGCTTACATACATACACACACACATGCCCATATATTATTAAAAATTGATGCAAAAACTTAACACTTAGGAATATTCCCATTAAAGTCAGTTAAAAGAAACGGATCTCTGCTACTGTTCTCCATTGGTCTAGATATACCAGCCAATGAAATAAAACAAGAAGGAATAAGAAATAAATATAGAAATATGGAACTATAAGGGGGAAAAGTCATTAGTTGTTGATAATAATGTTGCTTGCCAAAAATATCCAAGAAAATCAACAGAAAACTTGAGAATTAAATATCAGATGGCCAAACAAAAGACAATATTAAAAAGTAAAAAAGGTTTTGTACATATTTTCAGTAACTTCAGTAGCTTCCCTGGTGGCTCAGAGGCTAAAGCGTCTGCCTGGAATGCGGGAGACCCGGGTTCCATCCCTGGGTCAGGAAGATACCCTGGAGAAGGCAATGGCACCCCACTCCAGTACTCTTGCCTGGAGAATCCCATGGAGGGAGGAGCCTGGTAGGCTACAGTCCATGGGGTTGCAAAGAGTCAGACACGACTGAGCGACTTCACTTCAGTAACCAACTTTAAAAACAAAAGTTCCCAGGGGAACTAGTCACACACTTCTACTCTCAAAAGACCTACCAAGTGACGGAGAAAATACCTACCTAAAGCATATCATTTTAATTTAAAAGTATCCAAAATTAAAAAAAAATTTTCAGACAATTCCAGAGAGAAGTAAAGGGCCACCTACAAACAATTTGGAATGAGAATGACATCAGGCTTTCTAACAACAACACTGGAAGTTATAGGATGATAAATCAATGCCTTTAGAGGTTCAAGAGGAAAATGACTCCCAAATTGAATGCTATCCTCAAGTGTTATCCTCAATTGAATTTTATCTTCATGAGACAAGATCAAAGATAACTTTCAGTCCTGTAAAGTCTCAGAAAATAAAAAATGTACCTGCTACACACTCTTTTAGGGAGCTAATTAGAATGCCTCAAATGGAAGAAAAAGAAATCCCAATGAGTAAAAGTAAAAAGAATTCCTATAGCATAAAGGAAAGCCCAAGGATAATACTTAACTGTAGACCTAAAGAGAAGAACAGAATAGGAAGATGGAGGGTTCCAGAAGGAAAGCCTTCAAGGAGGAAGAAATTAATTGATTCTAACTACCCAGCATGTTTGACTTTATTGAAAAGGGTTTCACCTATTTGGTTATGATGAATATAGTTGATTCACAGAAAACTAGGCAGAGAAAAATAAGATAATTATTAACTTGAATAAGAATGAAGGGATTGTATAAGAAGAGGAAAAATTATAACATATAATACAGCTTGTGAAAAATTAGTCATAATAATGTACCTTAGTAATGAATTAACTTAAAAAGTGATATAATTTATATAATGTAATGGGAAGAGAGGGATGTACATATAAGCATATGAAGTTCTCAGCACCCAGGGTAGGAAGTAAACATCATAAACAATGTCTAAAAAATTAAAAAGATAAATAAATAATACCTTACCAGCAAAGGATGATATTTAGAAACAGATAAACAGAACTGGATAAATTGCTAAAAATGTTGAAAACTGTTGTTCCTGGAATGGGAATTGGAGTGGAGTAGTACATGACCGAAGTGACTTAGCAGCAGCTGCAGTGTAACTCCAGCAGCAGGCTGGTAAATGCTTAAACTTTGCCCTCTCTCAGAAAAAAGAAAGAAAAAGCAAAGCCCTAATTTGTAGCATGTGACTATTTTTATGTTGGAAATACTCCCACTGTGGCTGATTTAAAGCTACCCATGTGTTTTCCCTGAAGATAAAATAAGGGAAAAGCCCACACTGGCTTCAGTGTTCTAGATATAAGGATATCCACATTTATTGGATGTTAAAACCCTGTACCTGTACTACTTTAATAATGTACTTAAATAGACTAGTTGGTAAAATAGCTTAAAATAGAAAAGAAACATTCTAAAAATGATCTCATTACTATCAATAATAAAAATTATACAATACCTAGGAATACATGTTATAGGAAATGTTAAAGATACACCAAGAAAATTAGAAAACTTAACTGAAGATATTTAAAGGCAAAAAAGAGACCTTGTTCTTTCATGGAAGACTCAAATAATTAAAATGCAAAAGCTTCACTAATTAATTTTTAATTAATTGAAAGCTCAACCTAATCTAAATAGGTTTTTGATAGAATTTTCTACATTTAATATAAAAAAAGAAATATATGAGACTATCATTTAGCATTTGCCATACTATGTCAAAACATACCACAAAGCCATAGTGTGCCTATATATACAAATATACCAATGAAAGTAATATTCAAATCAGTTAGGAGAAATGGACTACTCAAAAACTAAATGAGGACCACTGGACATTCCCTTTAGGTTAAAAAATCAATTTCAAATCAAAATTGAAACATTTTTTGAAACAGTAAAAGTGTTTAAAACACAGATATTTCCTTAAATTTGGAGTTGAGAAGACCTTCCTAAATTAGATATAAAGTCCAGAGGCCTTACAGGAACAGTTTTACACTGACATAAATAGAAATAATTTCTATGGACTAAAATAAAACAGGGGCTTCCCTGGTAGCTCAGTCGGTAAAGAATCTGCCTACAGTGCAGGAGACCCGGGTTTGATCCCTGAATCAGGAAGACCCCCTGGAGAAGGAAATGGCAAACCACTCCAGTATTCTTGCCTGGAAAATCCCATGGACAGAGGAGCCTGGAAGGCTACAGTCCATGGGATCGCAAGAGTCGGACACGACTTAGCTACTAAGCCACCACCAAAATAAAACAGAATCAAAAATTAAAAGGCAAGTAACATTGGAAATAAGGATTTGCAACATACGTTTTGAATCAATCTTATTAAAAAGTTCCTATAACTCAATAAGAAAAATACAAATAATCCAATAGAAAAGTAATCAAAGCGTGAAAGTGAAATGAAAGTCGCTCAGTCGTGTCCGACTCTTTGCAACCCCATGGACTATACATTTCATGGAATTCTCCAGACCAGGATAATGGAGTGGTAGCCTTTCCCTTCTCCAGGGGATCTTCCCAACCCAGAGATCAAACCCAAGTCTCCCGCATTGCAAGTGGATTCTTTACCAGCTGAGCCACAAGGGAAGCCCAATCAAAGCATAGGATCAAACAATTCACAGAAGCTATGTAAACAGCCAGTAACATAAAAAGAATGCTTGATCTCACTAATGATATCAATGAAAACAATGATGAGATTCAATTTTTAGCTACCAAGTTGGAAAAAATTAAAAGGGATATATAGAAACAGTCTTTTCTTTTTCTTTTCCTTTGTATTGCTAGTAATAATGTAAATTAGTACAATGTTTTGGAGGAAAATTTAGCAATATCTACCTAAAGTAAATGCTCAAGCCTTTTGTCATAGTGTCTGGGGTTGAGATGTGAAAGTCTATTTGCATACACAGAGTCACTTTACTAAATAATTCCTCACACATCCATTTGCCCGTATAGATGCAGCTATCAGACAACACTTTTTCCAAAATTAAACCAGTTCTAGACAGGTCTGAAGTCTGACAATGTGATATTAGGAAATTCATAACTCTCAAAATATGAATTCCATCCATGATTAGTACTACAGGTTTCATTTTTAGTTTATATAAAATTTTAAAAATAATTATGCACTTATTTTTATGTATATGCAGCACTCACAGAAAAAGAAATGTATCTATTACTTATTGACAGCTTGCTCCATGCAAAAACTATACTAGACACTTTTATATAAACTGCATTTCATAGTTTTAATGTTTGTGAAGTAAGTATTATGATCATCACTTTGAAATGAGGTTCAGAGAGCTTAAGTAATTTATCCAAGGTCACACAGCAAGCTAGAGGGTAATTCAAGCCCACATCTCCAAAGGTCTCAATCCCTGTATAATGATTATAAAATATGAACAATAAATAAATTGCAAAGAGTAAAGAATAATGCAGTTGAGACTAGTTAGAGTATAAATGTTTAATCACATAGAATTAACTATTGGATCCATTGTTAAAGTCATACTACTGAAACATTAAAAAAAAAAAAAAAAACCTTTACTGAATTAATATTCACAATGCCATAGAGACAGAGCAAGGTAGTCTTTAATGTGCTCTTTTGTCTCCCTTTTAAGAACCCCTCAAAGTATTTATCTATCTAAAAACACAACGATTTGTGAAAAGTATGATATCACAATGAATCCCCAAATGAGTCATTCATTCTACTGATTCTCCTTTAAAGGTTTCCAATGTAGATTACAACTTCTTAATATATCTTACATAATTCCTTGGTGTGCTGATATATCTAAATAAGAATAGAACCAGCAGTGGCTAATATGCAAACTTCAGGAGACCTCCTGGCGCCAGGAGGACTCTCATTTTGTCCGGGGATTGCCCGTCCACAGTGAGCGTGAGCATCTACAGACGAGCGGTCCCTCTGCTCTTCTGATACGTTCAAGACAATGAGCTGAACAGCGCCAGTTCGTGTTCCTAGCTGTCTGACATGGTTGCCGAGGTGTTTGTTTGCTTTTATTAGTCCATTGTAGATGCTGGCTCTCCTCCCAGATTTTCTGCTTTGTTTTCCCAGCTCGTGTTTGTTTGGACCATCTGCTTCACTAGATCAGCATTCTCCTCTCCAGGTTCTCCATCTCCGTTGCTACAAGTCAGGGTATTTTCTTTTCAAAGTAACGGCCTCCTGTGCTTTATCCACTTTTGTATTCAATTTTCTAATTTTCTTCAGCAGACTTTTTTCATTTTTTGGGAGAAATTTGTGTTATTTACTTCGATAGACAAGAATGGGACTCCTATGCCAGATATGGGCTAAGCTTGTTCAGTGCATCACTATAACCCAATACCACATTTAAAATAAATTCCTTTGATTTGCTTTATATCATGTCACTAAAGGCGAACCTGTTAATATATAGACACCTTATTTCTTTTCTGTCTTAAACTGCATACTTAACAGAAATACCAATCTCTAAATAAATTTTAGCAATAAATTCAATGAAGTTGAAGAGAACATGAAGCACTGTGAATTAGTCCACAAATGAATAAAGGTTAGAGTAGCTCAAAGCCTAAAAGATGATAGGCACAATATCTAGACGCAAAGGGGCTGTCAGAGGAACAGACCTATCTGTGATGAAAACAAGTTAACCAGGGACAGTCCAGCCTCACTGACCACAATAGGAAATGAGTCAGCCTCAGCAACAGGCAAGACGAGGGACATAAGGTAGGAGGGACATCATTTTTAAGGGATTGTAGCCTACAAAAGCCAGAGATCCAGAGGTTCCTTAGTGTGCGTACCATATGACCACATGTATGTGGCCTGTGCAATGCTCTGTGGTAGCCCAAGGTAGCACAGGAATACAATAAGCAGGGGCCCCAGGGAGAGGAAGCCAGGCTATTCAACTAGAACTATAACATGAAATAAGGTTACGGTCACAATATCAAAGCCACATCCCTCATTTTGGAACTTGAGGACCAAGTTAGCAAAGCTGGCCTGTTCTTGACCCTTCTGTTATTACTCAGATTCTAACATGTCACTGATTGTAGGGATCCAGTGGCCCTAGAGTCTGAGAAACTGAGTTGGGCCTAGGTAGCCCAAATTAAGAGAAGATGAATGATAGAACAGAAAACCAAACAGGTCACTGTGGTTGTAAGCCTTTACAAACCTGATGTTGAGGATTTAAGCAAGAGTTGGAACATGTCAACGTTACAATATGTTCAAATACGAAACTTGCCCCCCATGCCCGTGGCAGATATCAAAAATCAATCACAGCACATTTTCCCACTGACTGCGGATACATTCTTATCATCTCCCTTAGCCTGGAACTGATGCCACATCCTAATTGATTGTAATTGGCATTCCACTGGAAGTGAAATCAATTTGCTGTCCTTGATTTGTCCTTTCCCTTTTAATCCTCTGCTGTTCGGTTTTTATGGAAAATTTTAAAGGAGTATCATTATCTCCTGTAGGCAGATGTTGTGCCTTTACCTATTAACATGGGGAGAAGGTGTCTCAGAAACATCAGAGGAGCTATTGGAAATTCTGCTGACTGATGAACACTTCTGCAGTCCACAAACTATTTTTCAGATCTTATCTGGAAGACAGTTCTACAGATAAATTTCTTTAAATATTCCCATAGTGTCCTGAGTTAAACTTTTGTTTAAAAGGAACAGAGACAAACACAGGGAGCTTTCACTTACATTTACCCAAATATCCCAAAGGGCTGTGGCTGCAGTTTGGCTATTGAGTGAAACAGTCTCCTGAGTCTATAAGCTCAAACACAATCCTTTTCAGGGCATAAATGAAGCTGGGCACAATTAGGCAGAAAACGATATCTTTAAAGGAAAAAGAAAGTCTATGCAGGCTGCAGTCCAACTTCAATAAAAAATAAATGGGAGAAAGAAAAGCCTTACCCTTGGATAAATAAAGTGACCTTCAGTAGGTGTAAGTAAGAAGCATTACTTTTAAGCATCATATTCCTTGGATTATCTCTCTCTGTGTCTCTACCTCTCTCTCACCCTTTAAGAATAACACTCTTTAACAAAGGAAAGATAAAATTAACACACATTTTAAAACAGTTAATTCAAAAAGTTGGGCAACCTGTTCAAATGCAACTGTATATTCTAAATTTGGTTGGACCAATATGTTTTAATTTATTTATTTTTTAATTAAAGTATAACTGTCTTACAATATTGTGTTGGTTTCTGCCATACATCAGGACCAATATTTTTAATTGTTAAAAAAAAAACTGTTTTATCTTTTCATTGATTAAAGACTTAAATGGCTCCAAAACACAATTCAGTAGAATGAATACATCAATAGGATATTGATTTCTTTTAATATTTTCTTTACCTATTTAAATTCTGTAGATTTATTTCAGCCTAATGTTTTCACACACTCTCCAACATTCCAGAAGATAATTGAGCAATGGTTCTTCTTCCAAATTATCTAGCTTGATGTGTCTGTATTTTCTCTGTTCTATGACCACAGCACTGCTCTTAAGACTTAACAGTCATCTTGATAATGAGGTAAGTCCCGGAAACCAATTACTAAGATCTTGTAGAATTTAATAGAATAATTCAAATGGTGCCCAAGAGACTCAGTATATTTATAACACCAAAAGGAGAAAGGTAGAAAAAGAACTTGAAAGAAACTCTAAAGTTCTTTTGAGTTCAATAGCTGTCTAACTAAATGGAATGTGATGTGAGATTTTAGGGCAAAGGCAGCAAAGACTGCTGTGTATTACTTCTTAAAGAATTGTACCTTCAGCCTGCTAATGGCTGTCATTCCCATAACCTTTGAAGAAATGAGTATAGCACTCAGGCTCCAAGTTTCCCTTCACCTCAGTGACAAAGCATTTTTCCTATTTTCCAGTCTTATTCAGCATTTTAGGTTGTCTCTTAAAAAACTGCCTACTGGTTGACTGCTTCAGACAGATAAGAATTCTAGACTGCTTTTGACACAAATAATCACAAATCACTATTTTGACAAATTCCCAGTGTTATAACTACATCCTCAGAATATTGTTTGTGCTCCAGTAATATGCTGATAGGAAGCAAAAGAGTCATTCCTACATATGGTAGGAAGTTATATAGAAATTATCAGGTATTCAAGCACTCCAAAAGTGCCTGGTGAAGGAGTTGGAACTTCTGCATTCTGGAATGCTCAATACTTATTCTTGAGGAAATTATCAGAGATTGAGAACAGAGATGAACACTACACTATGTGTCTGCTTACTTCCCTATTAGGTAAGCAAATAAATATAAACCCTGCCATTTCCTGGACCATTTCCATTTCAAAGAAAATACCCAGGTAAAGGAGAGGCAGCTCTCTCTGGATGGAAATCTTCTGTACAATCTCTCTAATGCAAATGACTGCAGGAGAAAGATTTCACTCCAAAGAATTTAATTTCTATAACCTTGTTAATTAATGCATATGTGGCCGTGTCTTGGGCCTGAAACACTCAGACAAGTGTCATAGCAAAACAATACAAACTTTCTTATTACCAGGGAAAACATAAATAAATAGAAGTTATCATGAGACAGATTCCAGCCACCATCAAACCCAACTTTCAAACAATCAGCGTTGCCCTATAATAGAATAAATATCTCCATTTGGGGGAGAAATCCCTATTTACAGATGCTCTTAAGACTTTGTATTAAATAAGAAAACTAGGCCTACTATGTAGCCTAGGAGTTGAGATTCTTAAGCATATACTACCTCACACACAAAATATGTTTATCTTTAGTACAACCTGACATACTACTTCCACCTCAGTTCAGTTCAGTCGTTCAGCCGTGTCCGACTGTTTGCGATGTCGTGGAACGTAGCACGCCCAGGCTTCCCTGTCCATCACCAACTCCCAGAGTCTACTCAAACTCATGTCCATCACACTGGTAATGCCATCCAATCATCTCATCTTCTGTTGTCCAATACTTTGGCCACCTGATGTGAAGAGAGTTGGACACGACTGAGCAACTACTAAACTGAAGTATCCTTTTGAATGGTTTATAAATGTCTCTAAAGTTCCCAGTTCATAAACAAATGTTGGCTCATTACTAGAGCACATTGAAGCTGAAATTAACTCTTCTGTCAAGAAATTTGGTCGTCACACAACACTAGGGTATACTGTTTGTCCTTTCACATTCCCACAATTTTAGGGAAGGAAGCTTTGTTGTTAGTTCAACGGAAATGTCTTGAGTTAGCTATAGCTTTAATTTGCTGTTATTTTAATGACATGCTTGGACTTCTCTGGTGGCTCACATGGTAAAGTGTCTGTCTATCAATGCGGGAGACCTGGGTTCAATCCCTGGGTCGGGAAGATTCCCTGGAGAAGGAAATGACAACCCACTCCAGTACTCTTGCCTAGAAAATCCCATGGACGGAGGAGCCTGGTGCAGGTTACTGTCCATGGGGTCTCAAAGAGTCGGACACACTGAGCGATTTCACTTCATAACATGCTACAGTTTTATTTAGTTCAGTTCAGTTCAGTTGCTCAGTCGTCTCCGACTCTTTGCAACCCCATGAACCGCAGCACACCAGGCCTCCCTGTCCATCACCAACTCCTGGAGTTCACCCAAACCCATGTCCATTGAGTCAGTGATGCCATCCAACCATCTCATCCTCTGTTGTCCCCTTCTCCTCCTGCCCTCAATCTTTCCCAGTATCAGGGTCTTCTCCATTGACTCAGTTCTTTGCACCAGGTGGCCAAAGTATTGGAGTTTCAGCTTCAACATCAGTCCTTCCAATTAACACCCAGGACTGATCTCCTTTAGGATGGACTGGTTGGATCTCCTTGCAGTCCAAGAGACTCTCAAGAGTATTCTCCAACATCACAGTTCAAAAGCATCAGTTCTTCGGTGCTCAGCTTTCTTTATAGTCCAACTCTCACATCCATACATGACCACTGGAAAAACCATAGCCTTGACTAGATGGACTTTTGTTGACAAAGTAATGTCTCCTTTTTAATATGCTGTCTAGGTTGGTCTAGAGAAGGCAATGGCACCCCACTCCAGTACTCTTGCCTGGAAAATCCCATGGATGGAGGAGCCTGGTAGGCTGCAGTCCATGGGGTCGCTAACAGTTGGACACAACTGAGCAACTTCACTTTCACTTTTCACTTTCATGCACTAGAGAAGGAAATGGCAACCCATTCCGGTGTTCTTGCCTGGAGAATCCCAGGGACAGGGGAGCCTGTTGGGCTGCCATCTATGGGGTCGCACAGAGTCGGACACGACTGAAGTGACTTAGCAACAGCTAGGTTGGTCATAACTTTCCTTCCAAGCAGTAAGCGTCTTTAATTTCAGCCTGCAATTATCATTTGCAGTGATTTTAGAGCCCAGAAAAATATAGTCAGCCACTGTTTCCCCATCTATTTGCCAGGAAGTGATGGGACCACATGCCATGATCTTAGTTTTCTGAATGTTGAGCTTTAAGCCAACTTTTTCACTCTCCTCTTTTTCACTCTCCTCTTTCACTTTCATCAAGAGGCTCTTTAGTTCTTCTTTGCTTTCTGCCATGATGGTGGTGTCATCTGCATATCTGAGGTTATTGATATTTCTCCTGGCAATCTTGATTCCAGCTTATGCTTCTTCCAGCCCAGCATTTCTCATGATGTACTCGGCATATAAGTTAAATAAGCAGGGTGACAGTATACAGCCTTGAAGTACTCCTTTTCCTATTTGGAACCAGTCTGTTGTTCCATGCCCAGTTATAACTGTTTTATTAACTTCATCATTATTAACTGAGTTCATGTGAGTTATTTAGTTGCATGTGCAAGTACCTAGATTCATTACTGGTAATGTGTGTAAAATTTTTATTAATTACTCTTCTGCATACTAGACACATGAATCCATGACATTGTGAAAAAGAATCATGCAGATATCTATGGATATTGCACTGAACAGTAAAGAATCTTTCCCAAACTATATGTGCCTCCTTTTCTATTCATTCCTAGGTAATTTATATACTATTTTCCAGTAGTCATGTACTGGATGTGAGAATTGAACCCTAAAGAAGGCTGAATCCCAAAGAATTGATGCTTTAGAACTGTGATGCTGGAGAAGACTCTTGAGAGTCCCTTGGACTGCAAGGAGATCCAACCAGTCCATCCCAAAGGAGATCAGTCCTGAGTGTTCATTGGAAGGACTGATGCTGAAGGTGAAATTCCAATACTTTGACTACCTGATACAAAGAGCTGACTCATTGGAAAAGACCCTGATGCTAGCAAAGATTGAGGGCAGGAGGAGAAGTGGATGACAGAGGATGAGATGGTTGGATGGCTTCACCAACTCAAGGGACATGGGTTTGAACAAACTCCAGGAGATAGTGAAGGGTGGGAAGCCTGGTGTGCTGCAGTCCATGGGGTCACAAAGAGTTGGACACGACTGAGGAATGAAGAGCAATAACAACTGATCTACTAGAATGTTCATTCAAATAAAGTATGTCTCGGAAAAAAATCTATATTAAGAAAACTTTCTAGCAAACTGGGAGATTTCTGGAGGCTGCAGAGCATTATTTTATATTTCCAACTGTACACCATGGAAACTTTTCTCATGCTGGGAAGGAAGGTTTTCAAGTAAGTTTAAATGACGCAGTGTTGACTTATAAGAAGAAATCTAGCCACACAGCTGACATCTTTGAGGAGAGTGTTTTCTAGTTCAGAGGAACCATGAGCAATCAAAAACAAAGAGATTTCATGTTCCAGTCACTGTTTTAGCTGCTACATTGGGAAAGAGGAGGCTTTCCACTAAGTGTGTAAGTAATAAAAATCAAAGTCTAGCCCCTAAAGTGACCGATATCCTATTCACCTCAGGTAAGCCTCATAGTGGCCAGAAATGAGGTTTTCAGAAAAAAAGACATAAAGATAGAATTACAGATAGACTTACATATAAACAGGTGAACAAAAACACCAATATAGAAGTAAATAGCAATTTTTGAAAGAATACTGAGAGTTGTGAGACAGATGAGCCATGACATGTTTTATATTTTAAATCTTCCTCAGGCTAAAATTCTTGGCTCAGTCATCAAAACGTAATTTTTGTAATTTAGTATATTTATTTTAAACAAAAAAGATTAATTAGAAGACAGAAAATTTCAGTTCTAAGTAAATCTCTACTCCCCAGCTACCAGTTCCTGGAGAGAAGAGGAAGTACATGGCAATTTCCAAGTTTGCCACGGCCATCTAATGGCAGCCCCCTGAACAGCAGATACGAGGTCCTGGGGCTCACAGGAGGGCCTAGATATCGCAGGGTGCGCTAAAGAATACGCTGTAAACTACATGTCCTCTCTCAGACCAGGGGACCGAGGCCATCAGCAGTATGAAACACGCAATGCCCATCTTGATCCAATACATTTGAACTAATGGAAAGACATAAAATTAGAATTCTGATTTTCCTGTCCTGACTAGAGTTATAAAGTATAACTTGCTTCTGACAAGGGAACATTGGGAAAGAATGGAATAAAATTATAATTAGTTAATATCAGAATATCCAATAATCCACGGCCCTGTACACGAGAGTACCTTAATACTGGGGTGACAGAAGATTGGTAAAGTGCTTGTGAGTGGCAATTTCATGTACACACTACCCACAAAACAGCAACTCGAAGCAAAGTATTGAAAGTGAAAAGTTGAAATAGTACTAATTCTACTAATAGTGGCATGCTGGGAAAAAAAAATCCCTGCATTTGTATTTTCAAGCAAAATAAAGTCAAATCATGCATAATCTTCAATAGTTTGACTTCAGCTCAACATCACAGGCAAAAAGAGAACTGAAAAATTCAGTACTCATAAAAGCCAGTCCAACATTTTTAAAGAGAGGGCATGTTTCTTTTGCTGATAAACTGACAACTTAATGAGAACATTAATGAATTTTATTACCTATGCTTATAAATATATTTTCCTAAACATCCTATCAAACTATTAATATCTAGTTCTCAAAATATTATTTTGTTGTTTTTTACTTTGGTCAAATCTTAGAGTATTCACGGGAATACACTGCATTTGGAACAATATTGAGTGGCTGCTGTTGTTTAGGAGCTAAGTCGCATTTGACTCATTTGCCACCCCATGAACTGTAGCCCGCCAGGCTCACTTGTCCATGGGATTCTTTACCACTGAGCCCCCTGGGAAGCCCACACATTCAGTAGCAGGCACAAAATGCAGCAATAAATGTCTTAAGAATAGTAATTAGAAAAACATTGTACAATTTTAATGCTTCAATTGGCTTTCCATTCAGTATTGGATTGAATTTAACTGAACCCTTATAATTTTAGAAAATTTATTAGTAGGAATGATTTCATATGTGAAGTCTCTTATCTGTTATAGTAATATTATATCAATGTGATGCTACTGAACTACTATCAGTAAGCCTGACAATGTAAGTTGTTCTGGCAAAGTTAATAGTATATTTTCTTCTAAGACGTAGGGGTGAAATGCGGAGGGAGGAAACCATTCACCAACCCACCATCTCGGTTTTTTTTCAGCAAAGTACAGCCAAATCAGGCAAAGAGACATATAACCTTAAAATTATTCTATAGGGTATTTAGGGCAAGCATATCTAATTCTCAGAGAGAAGGAGTGTAGTAGCACTTAAATCATCCACAATGACTACCTAAGCTGATAAACATACTGATAATTTCTAAACTCTCTACTTTCTCTGTGCAGCTCCAACTATGTGCAGGGCATTCTGCACACACCTTTGAATGACTCACATGTAATATGCTACAGATGATCCTTCCACTTATTACTGAGTGTTGCTCTGCACTGTATCGTAACTTTAGCTTTTGGACAGTAATTTGAACATTTTTCACCAGTGCCCCCTACTTTATAGACAGTACTTGGTAGTTATTAACTATCTATATAAAGAGCAACTCCAGCAATTTCAATAAATTACGGCTTGTAATATTATTTAACAGAGCAAGGTTAAAATGAGTTTTTACTATTTTTAACTAGCTTTGAAAATCTATCCAAAGATCTTGAATGAAATGATATCTTCCTCAACTGCATGTAAATCATTATAAACCTTATGGTCCAAAAGCATTCACTATGGTTCCTACCAATTTAATGCTTTTAGTGATTATAAATTGGGCATAATGTCTCAGAGTTGTTTTAAGATCAATAAACTTTCCAGAACTAAGCTAACTAACCTATTTTCAACATCCATGCACTTTAATTTTCTAAACTCTTAATAACTGAAAACTTTTGTGTATAAAAGGAAAACTTAAGGAGCAATTGTATAATGTCTTGCATTTCCATATTGGATTTTTGTGGCTTCCCAGGGGGCTCAGTGGTAAAGAATACATCTGCCAAGGCAGGAGACATGGGTTTGATCCCTGGGTTGGGAAAATAATCTGGAGAAGGAAATGGCAACCCATTCCAACATTCTTGCTTGGGAAATCCCTTAGCCAGAGGAGCCTGGAAGACTACAGTCCATGGAGTCCCAAAGAGTCAGACACGACTCAGCAACTAAACAACAAAAACAACTGGATTTTCATAAACATCTGACTAAATTTTTTCTGTGACCACAAAATTCTAAAATAATGTGTATAAACAATCTTTCTTAGACCTGCTTTGATAATGCAACAGTATTTTTGAAATAGATCCTCATAATCACTCCTTCTTTTTATTCCTTCTTTTCAAAACAGTACAAAGCAATTAGAACAGAGTACTAGATTTGCCTTAAATTTTGCCCAGAATTTAAATGCACATGGACTTGACCAAGCTCATTAGCCTAATGATAGTGAGATATATGAGGTTTTGTCCTCCCATACCATATGGGGTCTGGCTTCAAGGGAAAATGCAGCCATTATAAAATAACCTGGGCAGATAACAACTGCACCACAGTCTGTTCAAACCAAAACATCAAATCTCTGCTAAATTTATACATGCCAGTTGAAAATTTAGGTTCTTTGTTTATCCAGGAAACAATGATGTGCGTTTCTTTTTTATCCTAATCCATCACTCTTTTTGTATACCACTGGAGCATACTTGAATCTCCCTGAAGATAATCTATGCATTGTTTTTGGCATATGAATAGAATTATTTCTTTCACACCCCATCGTTCTTTACACTAACACAAAAAGGTTTTATTTAATTCAGAGGAAAAGAACATTCTAGTTTAAGTAGTAAATTTGTTTCTATCATATCACCAGAAGGGATATTCTTGCCACTGACATTCCTCTTTTTTTAAAAAACAAGAAGTTAGTTTGGTTGGTCTCAAGTTCTTTTTCATTTCCTTTTTTTTTAAGTGTTCTATTGTGCTTATGATGACTCTTCTGGCCTTAAATTATCAAGGAACAATGCGTAAGTGCCTCAGTGTTCCCTGCCTGGTTGAGTCACTAAGAACCAAGTCTTTGTGTAGAATGTCATTGAAATGTAGTCTGAAGATAGATGACATCTAACTCTGTAATATATTAGTGACGTTTATATTTGCACCTTTTCATCTCGCTTCACTGTGAAAACCTTTCAGGGAAATATTCTCAAAGTTGCCAAGTCATCCACATATTCTCCCTTTTCATTTCCCTTACTTTGATTTAGAGGGGAAAAGATCATATTCGTCTTGGTAATAATAACAATAATAACAACTTCTGCATATTTTAATGATTCTAGTTGTCCATGATCTTCTCTCATTTTGACTTTGGCATTTATTCTCGTATATACCCAAGATAACCTATCCAGTCTAGACATCACTTCTTCCTTGTCCTTCTCTTTTTATAAAAATACTTTACATCCATGCCGTGCCTTTCATCCAAAGAACTCAAAGTGGTTCTTTTTCTCTAATATGCCTTTATATTCTCTGGAGACCAAAGAGGCTTTTATTATTATTATTATTGTAGCTCTAGTCTTCTTTTATGGGTGAAATCTGGTCTGGTTGCTAAGAAGCATGGATTTGAATTCACTCTCTAGCAGCTTCTACCTTTTCACTTTTAAAATGGTTCTTCTTTTTAATGCATTGAAGTGCATTTGACTATCATTTTTTAAAAATCTCCTTTTAAAAGTTACAACGAAACTCTCTAGAAACCAATGAATCTCATTGCCACGGTATGGTGGGTTCTCCAGCTTCAAGATCTATAATCATTTCTTCAGTGTCAGTAATAAAATGCTTCAGTAACCTCTCCCAGCCCCTTGGCAATCTGCCTACTAGTGTCAGGCCATTCCCCCTGCAATCCTACAAAGAGCCAAGAATGGCGGTGCTGCTACCATGGCAATTTGGAGCTCTGAAGACCTGGAAGTCTTTTTGTCTTGCTTTACAGGAGATACTAGTTAAAGAATGCATGATGCATGATTAAGAAGCTTATTGTGTTGACAACATCCCTGAGTCCATTTTCCCCCCCCAGGTATGCTTGCCGATCTACAAATGGACTTTATTTCTAGCCTAACGAGCGGTTCCCTATCCTGCTTCATTTATGCAGTGAACATTCCCTTTGTTCCCTTGCCCAAAGTCACACACACGAGTGCCCAGCTACCCAAAAAATAGTTACTGGGACACCAAGTGTACATGAAAATTTGCCCGAGTCTGTGATTTTCCTCTTCCTTCCAAGTAGGCCAATTCACCTATCACTTAATGGTTATTTAATCAGTTACTGTGTGCCAAGCACTGTGCTAGGTACTGGAATACAAAGATTAAGAAAACTCTAGTCTTGTTTTCAAGGATAACATTGTCTAACAGAGCTAATATATATAAACACAAATATAAACAAGATGAGAGGTGTACAGTCAGAAATATTACAGGATATTAAGAGAATGTGCAGAAAGGATCTTAGCTTAGTTGAAGATGAAAGTAAGGAGATCAGGAAAGATCAACTACAAAAGAGGAAGTCTGTGCAGAGCTGTACAGAATGAGAAGGAGCTAAGTAGGCAGAGTGTGGGAACAAGCATCCCAAGAAAAAGGGAACCATGAATAAGCAATGATGAAAAGCACCACATCGCATGTGGGGAATCACTAGCTTGCTGCTATGAAAGCATGAAATTTGAGAGTGCAACATGCCGGCACAAAGAGTGCCATTGTCATGAAGCAAATCATGAAGAGGCCTATGCAGCATTCTGAATCCACAAAATGCATAATTAAAGAACATGTTAGCTGTGCATGACCAGAAGTCTCAGACTTGAGTGTAATATTAGCACAAAACACTGGCAAAGTATGCTAATGAACCCCATCCTTATTAACCATTGTAGAGACATTTAGAAGAAAAGGATGGGGCTTCCCCGTGGCTCAGTGGTAAAGAATCCTGCCAATGCAGGAGACACGAATTTGATCCCTGGTCCAGGAATATTCCATGTGCCAAGAAGCGACTAAGCCCATGAGCCACAACTATTGCACCTGTGCTCTAGAGCCTGGGAGCCTCAACTACTGAGGCCACACACTGTAACTACTGAAGCCCATGCACCCTCGGGCCCACTAGCCACAACTCCTGAGCCAGAGAGCTGCAACTCTGAAGCCCGCACACCTAGAGCCCGTGTTCCACAACAAGAGAAACCGCTAAAATGAGAAGCCTGAGAGCCGCAAGGAAGAGCAGCCTCTGCTTACCACAACTAACCCAGCACAGCCAAACATAAATAAATAAATAAATAAATAAATAATTTTTTAAAATAAAAGAAAAAGATGGAAATTCTAGTACTTGGTCAAGGGTCCTTGAGGGCAGTGAAAAAGTCAGGGATTCTAAGCTGGTGCCAACACACCCTCTGCAGAAAGAAGTACCTGGAGTAGAGAAAGTATTAGAATCTGCCAAAAAGAAACTGCATGACATGGTTATATTCTGAAATGTCAGATTTATGCTCTACAAAATTCAGTAAATTATAGGCTGCAATGGAGACTAAGACCCAAAGATATGTTAATTCATTACGCGTGTCCAACCATGGTACATCCCACCCACTATGATGTGCTTGCCAGCACTTTCTTTACCGAAAGTTTCTTGCCCTTTTCAGGTCTGGTTTTCCTTATCAGGTTTAATGCATCCTTTGTTTGCAGTGAAGTCTGATGTGCTTAAAGAGAAAGAGGTCTCTGAGCAGAAATGTTAAGAAGATTGGATCTCCCTAGAACATGAGAAAGGACAGCACCTTGCATTTCCTATATTTACACCAACAAAAAGAAAAATGGTGCCCATACATCACAGATAACAGATTCACAAACTAAAAGATTATGTAACTAATTGAAGGTCACAGAGAAAATCAGTCATCTCAAGATTAGAGTCTAGGCCTCTGACTCAGTGTTTAAATCTCCCATTATGTTACTTATCTAACGGATTGTTGTGGGTTAATCTACAATTGCACTTTGCCAAAATCCTTTCCAAAAATCCTTAGTTTGACATTGATCTAGGATAACAGATGATGCCCGAATCATAAGAAGCATTTCAGACTTTTTTTTCTTAATCTCTTTTTGTGATAACAAAGGTTGGAAAGCTTTGTTAAGAACACTGGTTATGAGCCAGTTTCTGCTCAAGCTCTGGTAAATGTTCTGAGAAATGGGAAATTGTAGAATTGAAAGGAGCTGGTAGATTTCTAATGCAGCACTCTCCTCTTCAAAAGATCTTTAATTCACATGTTTTATAGTCTACTTGAGACTGTATTCCACAGCATTTCTTTTAGTCACTGAAAGCTCTGTCAGAGGTTAATTGACCAAAGGAGGCATTTATCATTCCAGGTTTGTCATTTAAGCAGAATAGTACCATCTACATAATCTTTTCTGTATACTTGGATGTAATAGGATATACAAATTTTATAAAGGAGTAGGGAAAAGGTACAGAGTTTTGAGTAGGTCTTCCCCTAACACCCTATGGAAATAACTACTATTGCATAGCAACCAATTATGTTTAAAAAAAACTTTGATAGTGGAAATAAAAAATTAAAATATACATTTGCAACTCAACCACGTCATATTCTATTTTTATCAAAATATTGTATGGATATATGTGTTAACTCTTCCAGTAATTGATTATAAATTAATTAGCTTGCACAAAAGAAAGAGAGTAAAGTGTTAATAATCCTACATACAGTCTCAGTAGTCAACACTTTTGTGGATGCATAGGATTCTTAAAATGACACCATAAAATGGAACTTAGAACACTCTTGTCTACATACCTTTTTTTTTTAATATAAGTGCCAACAGACTGAAACATTGAGAGAAATACTGTACATCAGCTAGTCCAACCACTTTTTAGGGAAATAAAAATTGAAGCCCAGGGAAACCTTTCATGAGTTAAGAGCCATGAGTTGAACCCAGGTTTTTCTGTCTCCAAGCTGCCCTTAAGAGCCATCCTCAACTCATCTTTTCTTCTCGATGCTGACTTGTGCTTCCTCAAGGAGCACTGCAAAATTCTCCCATAAACCTCTAGTCTGAGTTTAAAATAACCTCTTAAATTTCTTAACTCCCAATCTTAAATGCCTTTTTTGTTAACTTACCAATTTTTTTACTGCTTCCTATCTTTTTACTTTGATGAACTTTTTACTTTGACAAACTTTTGTAAAACTCTATTCATTCATTTGTTCACAAAGATTTATAAATTGCTTGCTGGGTGTCTTATCCTCCCTTGATTTTTTCCAAGACACTAACCTATTTCCTCCTGACTTGGCCTGTTCTATCTGCTCTGTGGCCACCACTTATTCTTCTCCCCACCTAACTACAGGCATTTTTCAAGGCTTATCTCATTTTCCCTTTTGAGTACTTCCTTGCTCCTAATTTGTCTCCAATTTCATGATTTCAACCATTACCTTCCAAGACTGAATAACAAAGTGGCATCTCTGGGCTGGCTCTATTTCCTCAGAGTTTGGCCCTCCTTCCTCCAGCAAGTGTTCACCTGGAAAGCCCAGGTTCACTCGAAACTAAACCTTATGAAATGGAATATACTCTCTCCCCAACTTACCTCCCCTGAAGACTTTCCAGTCTTGATATAAATGTGACCACATCCAATCAGCAAGGCCTTATGTCAAGACTCATGTGTAACAGAGTCCTCTGATGCTCTGGGTAAAACAAATCGCCCAGAGTTGCCAATTATCCCTGCACATCTGTTCCTTCTTTCCCACTCACACTGCTTCTGCTTTAGGTTCCAAGGCCTGACCTATTTCTCCCTCTTCCCTCTGGCTCAATTATTATCATAAAAATCTTCAACATACAGAAAAATTAAAAGAATGACACAGTGCTCATCTGTAGACAAACAAACTAGCTTTCATGATTTATAACATTATATCACATAAATATATTTTAATAATATTTATTTTCTTTGTCTGGATCTATGTCTGGATCTTAGAGAAGGAAATGGCAACCCACTCCAGTATTATTGCCTGGAGAATCCCATGGTCAGAGAAGTCTGGCAGGCTACAGTCCAGGGATCACAAGAGTCGGACATGACTTAGCAACTACACCACCCACCATCATGCCTGGATCTAGCTGTAAGTATAGGGATAGAGACAGGAATGAGGGTGGATGAGTATGGGCATAGGTGTGAATATACCTATAGACACAGATAAGACATAGATACAGATAGAGTAGAGATATACACATACACATACATATATTTTTCCATGGACATGAATCTGAGCTAACTCTGGGAGATGGTATAGGATAGAGGAGCTTGGGGTGCTATAGTCTGTGGGGTTGCAGAGAGTCGGACATGACTTAGTAACTAAACAATAACATATTTTGCCAAGTAATTTGAAAGTAAAGAGGAGATATTAAGAGACTTGTCAGCATATATCACTCCTTTCTTAAGAATAAGAACTTTCTCATATATTACCATTATATCATTATCAAAACTATAAGTAATAATGATCCACTAATATCCAAAGTCTAGGCCACATTCAAATATTCCCATTAATTCCATACCAAATGGCTTTTATCGCTACTGTGGGGTTTTTAAACTATAATTCAATCACAGTTTACAAGTTGTGGTTTTATTTAAATATCTTATCTCTTTGATTTCCTTTTTATTTTCCTCCCTCCTATTTATTATTCATGATCATTTACTTTGTCTAAGAGGATGCCAGATAGCTTGAATTTATCTGAAAGCCTCCTTGATATGCATTTGTCTTTTACCTCTTCCCCTATAGCCTGCAGAGGCTAGATCTGTTTCAGTCACTTTTAACTGATCCTCTTTATTTCACTTAATTTCCCCAATTTCTTATATACCAAGTGAATCTTTATTTCCTCTCCCCCCATGTTTTAATGCCTCTGCAAAATTCTGCCTTGTTCCCACCCCTCTTAAGCAACCCCTCCCAAACCACTCCCAAAAATTCCTCCTGCATTATCAAGTCTATTTTCTTTTTAAGACCTTCTCAGGCTGGTCCTGACCCACTTCTGTGGTTCCCTACTCCAACCTTGGTTTCACGCAAACTGCTCCCTGGAGCACACCACATACTTCCCTACCTCTCAGCTTTTCAGGACGCTCTCATCTCTTCAAGTTCTACCTTCCAGACGTCACATAGTTCTTTCATGAAGCTTTTCCAAACCACTCCAAGGCCTATAATTGTTTCCTTCCTGTGAACTCACTGACCTTAATATTTATGTGACATCATTCTTTGGGCAATTAGCTGTTAGTTAAAACAGTTGTTTAATATTTTGTCATAGATCACGCATCTCTTGTACCACACAATTGTTCATGTACCATTGTGTAACTTTCTACCTGGTCCCTCAACCGTATTTTAAGTTCCGTTAGTGTGGAGTTCATGCAAAGTTCTTTTTAAGTTGATGCATAATATTACATAAAAATATATACTCAAAAAATGTTTGTTATCTGACTTGTTGACAGATTATTAAAAAATGAGACAGACGAATGAGAATTCCAAATGAGAAGTACAGTTTGAAAGAAGATTAATCTCTGTCAAGACATCACTAATACTCAGTACTTACTTGGAATTTTTATACTAACAAATGCCAACCTTTAGAACCATACCCTTCAGCCACCAATAGCCTAAGGGAGTGGGAAAGACCAGGACTTTAAAAGGCACAGTTCTGCCCACACTAATGGTATGCCTTTAGGCAAGCTCCTTAAATACTTTTAATCTCAGTTTTGTAGTCCCTACAATGGGAATAAAGACAGTTACATTCCCTGTTTGTTGGAGAAAAGCAAAATAATAATGATACAAGTGCATCCCTAGCTATTGTGATGTTCTCAATATTAATTGAATCTAATTCATGAGATTTCATTCTCTTGCTTAAAGTCTAGAAGAAATGAAATGCATTTCCTGTTAAAAAAGAGGCTCTTCAAATGCTTGGAACCCAGTCATTCTAAGAATGTGTAGATAGTAACTCTGAATATTAAATGTGCCAAAAATATGAATACTCATTGAACTGTGAGAACATGATTATCAAGTAGGTTGTACAAAGCGACTGCTCTGTTCATCTTAGAGGGGAGAAGGAATTTCATGACCAACACAACTGCATATGTTTCAAAGGCAAACTGACCTTTGCTGGTTCTGCCTCAACCACTCATAGGCTTGGTAAACAACTGTAACTCTGAATAAGATGTAGACACAATAACCACTTCAAAGGTAATATTAAGTGAGATAATCCTTGTGAAGTGTTTCATCTAAGGCCAGGAGGAGAAGGGGGTGACAGAGGATGAGGTGGTTGGATGTCATCACTGACTCAATGGACATGAGTTTGAGCAAACTCTGGGAGAGAGTGAAGAACAGGGAAGCCTGGAGGGCTGCAGTCCATGGGGTCACGAAGATTCAGACATGACTGAGCAACTGAACAACAAATGTGTACAGTAAATGCTCAAAGGTTACTATCTTGCTATGGTTTCTCAATGTAAATCCTAAGCAAAGAGCTTTATCCCAAAGTTGTTCTCAGAAGTAACAGGGAATTTTCCAAGCTGTCTTTTCCTCCCCCGACTCCCCTGCTGCACCCCATCCTGTTGAGTCACTACCGTCTTCCATCACCCTTCTCTGCTGTCTCTGAGTCCTTGCCCATGCTATGCTTCAGCTCCTAGAAGGACTTCTTGCACGTCACCTGCCCAAATCTTAAAGATGTGACTCTAGCCCTGTCTCTTTCATGGAGATTATCATTTTTCAATCTTTGATGGCCTTGTCCTCCTTTGCCTTCCCCAGTGACACTCAAATGACATTTAGTTCTATACTGACTTGTAACTACTTTCCTTTCCACAATAATGTGCCTTTTCGACCAACTAAATTAAACATTTTGAGGGCAAGGATGATGTCTTGTTCCCTAGCCTAGTTCAGTGTCATAACAGTAATTATTTGTTGAATTAACACAGGTAACTGACTGTGACCAAAGCACCTTCTGTAAACATAGATTCTGTGAAACTTTATACAGTGATAGTTTTTATTCATAAGGTTATGAATCATCTTTCCAGAGATAGAAGAAAAACACACTTAGGCTGGAAGAGATAATATCAAATTGGAACCTTCATTTCTAAATCATTCCTGTCTCCCAAGGCCTTTAAGGTGACAAGTCAAAACTTTTAATCATTTGTGAAAGAGTCCAGATGACTTTTTGTGTTGTTCAAGCAAAAATATATTAGGATTCATCAGGCTTCAAGTGACAACAACCTAATCCAATTATCTTAAGGAAAGGGGGAATTTCCTGGTTCATATAACTCTATAAAGTATGGAGCTAGTGTGTGCTATTTTGACATCAAATGATATTAGCAGGGCTGTTTATCTCTTAGCTACCCTTCATTGCAATCTAAGCTTTAGGAGAAGCCAGGATGGCAGCAGCTCCAGTCTGCATGCTTCCTGGTTCAATTCCAGGAGGGTGGTCATATTCTCTTTCCCAAAAGTCACCAAGGAAGTCTCTCTGGTTGAATCCTATGAGCACCTTTGAGCCAATTACCAGGACAAGAAGAGACAGCGCACAGACCTACTGAGGCCCACACCTCCACACCCACACCTCTGGGTCACTGTTGTTAGTAGGCTACTTG
The DNA here is from genome assembly GCF_001704415.2 of Capra hircus. Taxonomy (NCBI): domain Eukaryota; kingdom Metazoa; phylum Chordata; class Mammalia; order Artiodactyla; family Bovidae; genus Capra; species Capra hircus. The sequence continues at coordinate 103,896,518 of NC_030811.1, forward strand.
GAGCCACAGAGGTGGAGAGTCAGGAGGGGAGGTTCCTTGGAGGCAAATGGATACAAGTATTAGAGAGTGGGTGAGGGTATACCAGAGAAACATTTGAACTCACAGACTACTAGGCACATACTAAATCTTTCATTCAGTGACTTAAGCCAGTTTCTCTTCCTCCATTAAGCACTAAGACTGTGCTTCCAGGCTTTTTTAATGTCATGGTATACAGAAAATAATAATAATCCTGCATTACACTGAGTGCTGAGAAAGCCAGGGTCTCAACACTGCCTAGAACAGCAACTCATGGGTGGGAAAGCTGTGCCTAGGAGGTGGCATGATTATGTGGAGAGACCACCTAGTCAAGTGAAATCTCAAGTCCTGGCTTTGAGATTCAGATTTGCCACTTACTTGCTGTAAGTAGGTAAGGCAAGTCTCAATTCCTATTTCCTCACTGGTAAAATCAGGATTAAAAATACATGTCCAGCCTACCTCACAGAATTGTTGGGGGGAAAGCCACATAAAAGAACACCTCTCAGTGTATTTTGTTAACTACAGAGTGTTATACAAATGTGAGGCATTATTCCTATTTGGGGGAACTGAGTTAACCAATTGAAAAATAAGTTGGGATATAGGAGATCTCTCCAAAAATGTCTTACACTGAGTTTATACTACTATATGATTTTACTTCATAGCTAAATGGATCCATAGAGGTCCGTGAGGTTGCTCAATGTAGAGACAGCTAACACTATGAACACATGTTGGTCAAACAGGGTCAACCAGGATATGCAAACTTATTAAATTTTAAATTATTGATATCATTACTTTAAAAGATATCTGAAAGAACACTAAGCCTCATTTGCCTAAGCAAACATAAGGTAGGACCAGGATTAACCAAAACCACAGTAAAGGGTCACAATGGACATATAGTTGTAAGCTTAATACCCTAAGCAAGAACATATGTTAACAAAAACACAGAAGCAAATTACAGAAGTTAAGTGGGGGAAGTAGAAGATTCCAAAGACAAGGAGTGCTGACTAAGCAGGCCTGACTTCTGAATAGAAATTAGTGCTCCTCCAAAATGCAAAACTGTGCCATGAACACACAGCACATGTAGAAATGCTCATCACAGTAGACACAATCTTAAAATCAAGCTTGACCAGCAAGTTCTCAAATTCCTTCGTAAAAAGAGAAAATAACGAACTGATGCCACAAGAATCTGTTGATTCCCACCTCACTTGTCCCTCCTAAAGTCTTTCTGCCTAAAAATGATGATATAAAATGAAAAAAACATGAATTTTATGATTTTCCTCTTCTACCAGATTCCTGCTGTAAAATGTACTTTGGGAGAAGAAAAGGAACAGGGTCCAGATAATGTCAATTGACATACACAGAATTAGACACTTCTTGAATTCTGGGTAGTGTGTTTAGCAGAAATTCAAACAAGCAAAATAGAAAAAAAAAATATGTAGAATATAATGAATTCTTTATATGCAGATTCAACATATAAAAATATAGAATTAAATATCTTGAATAATCTCAGGAGGCCCTCAAGATGAAAGAAAAACACAGTGATTACACTTCTAAGAACAATAATACATTAGTAAAAGGCCAAATCCTGATTCCTCCTTTGCAGCCCCCTCCTAGTTTGTAAGCAAAATTTAAGTGTCACAAATATCTCAGTGCCTCAAAGTTTGCTCCATTAAAAAATACAGTTAAATTGGCCTCTTCTCGTCTACACAAGGACATAAAGAGTAAGAAGGGGAAATGTACGTGAAAGTATCACACTGTAGCCAGAGTAAGGTTTGTTGTTTTTTTAAACAGAAATTTAATCATGTTAACCCACTTCCTGCTTTAAATATTTTAGTAACTTCTATATGTTTTTAGGCAAATTATTATTACTCTTTTATATTAAGATATTATTGACATACAATATTATATTAGTTCCCCTGGTAGCTCAGCTGGTGAAGAATCTGCCTGCAATGCAGGAGACCCCGGTTCAATTCCTGGGTCAGAAAGATCTGCTGGGGAAGTGACAGGCTACCCACGCCAGTATTCTTGGGCTTCCCTGGTGGCTCAGCTGGTAAAGAATCCACCTGCAATGCGGGAGACCTGGGTTCGATCCCTGAGTTGGGAAGATCCCCTGGAGAAAGGAATGAAGGTTACCCACTCCAATATTCTGGCCTGGAGAATTCCATGGACTGTACTGTCTATGGGGTCACAAAGTTGGACATGACTGAACAACCTTCATTTCATATTATATTAGTTTCAAGGATACAAGATAATGATTCCATATTTTACATATTACAAACTGATCATCACTATAAATCCAGTTAGCATCCATCATCATTAAAAAACAAATGAAGAACCATAGTGTGGCTACAGTGTAGTACTTTCATATCCATTTTTGATAGGAAGAGTGGTATTTGTATGTGTGTGTGCGTGTGTGTGTGTGTGTTTTTTTACTGGAGCAAACTTTGAGGCACTGAGATATTTGTGTGTGACACTTGAATTTTGCTTGCAAACCAGGAGAGGGGCTGCAAACAAGGAGTCAGGGAGCATCTGGAGAAGAGAGTATGGGCACAGAGAAGCAAGATGAGAGATTCTGAGGTGGAATTTACCTGTGTGTTCAGGGGACATCAAGGAGGCTAGTGTGGTGGAGAGGAATGTATAGAAAGAGAGTGGTAGAAGATGAGGTCAGATAGCTAGCAAGAGGACAGTCACGTAGGGCTCTATGCTGCTGCTGCTAAGTCGCTTCAGTCGTGTCTGACTCTGTGCGACCCCATAGACCACAGCCCACCAGGCTCCCCCGTCCCTGGGATTCTCCAGGCAAGAACACTGGAGTGGGTTGCCATTTCCTTCTCCAATGCATGAAAGTGAAAAGTGAAAGTGAAGTCGCTCAGTCTTGTCCAAGTCTTCGCAACCCCATGGACTGCAGCCTACCAGGCTCCTCCGCCCATGGGATTTTCCAGGCAAGAGAACTGGAGTGGGGTGCCACTGCCTTCTCTGATAGGGCTCTATAAAAATGAGCTAAGGACCATGAGATTCACTGTGAGATGCAAAGTTAAGATGAAACTTAGTGGGGCCATGTGGGACTCCCAGGCACAGAGCCTTTTTGTCCCCCGTTTCTTGTAGGCAAGACTCTAGCCACTATGACCTTCCTGGAGTTCCAAAGGGTGGATTCTAACAGTTGTTGATCAAGGGAGGAGCAGCCAAGAAATTTTCTGATGCAAGGTTAAAGGGACCAGAGAAACTCATCAAGATAAGGAGACTGACCAAGTGTGATGGGAGAAATATCCCCAACCTCAGATATGCAGATTACACCACTCTAATGGCAGGAATTAAAGAGCCTCTTAAGGGTAAAAGAGGAGAGTGAAAAAGCTGGCTTAAAACTCAACATTCAAAAAACTTAGATCATGGCATCTTGTCCCATCACTTCATGGCAAATAGAAGGGAAAAAAGTGGAATCAGTGACAAACTTTATTTTCTTGGGCTCCAAAAACACTGTGGATAGTAATTGCTGCGATGAAATTAAAAGAAGCTTGCTCCTTGGAAGGAAAGCTATGACATACTTAGATAGCATATTAAAAAGCAGACACATCACTTTGCCAACAAAGGTCTACATAGTCATAGCTATGGTTTTTCCAGTAGTCGTGTATGGATGTGAGAGCTGGACCAAAAGAAAGCTGAGTGCCAAAGAACTGATGCTTTGAATTGTGCGTCAAAATTGCTGGAGAAGACTCTTGAGAGTCCCTTGGACTGCAAGGAGATCAAACCAGTCAAATGTAAAGGAAACCAACTCTGAATTGTCATTTGAAGAACTGATGCTGAAGCTGAAGCTCCATTACTTTGGCCACCTGATGTGAAGAGCTGACTCACTGGAAAAGACTCTGATGCTGGGCAAGATTGAAGGCAAAAGGAGAAGAGGGCAGCAGCAGATAAGATGGTTAGATAAAATCACCAACTCAGTGGACATGAGTTTGAGCTAACTCTGGGAGATAATGAAGGACAGAGAACTCTGGTGTGCTGCAGACCACGGGGTTGCAAAAAGTAGGGCACACCCTACTAGTTCATTCACCCTATTAGTAAATGAACACCTCCACCACCACCTAAAACAAGATTAAGAGACTGCAGGCCCTGTTCATACCCTAATCTTATCAGAGACCCCACCTTTGCCCCCCATTATAAAAACCCTCACCACGTTCACTGAGGTTGAGACACAGTTTTTTTAAGCAGAAGCCTGATGTGTCTCCCTTTGCCTGGCAAAGTAATAAAGCTATCCCTTTCTGCTTCACCCCAAACTCTGGTCTCTAGGATTTTATTCAGCACTGGTGTTTAGAGAGGCTGAGCTTTCAGTAACAATGATGGGAGATTTGAGTAGAGCTCTAATGTAATCTGGCTTTCATTGTAATGAGATTGACTTTGCCTTCTTTGTGGAGGACAGTGTAAGTAGCAATAGCAGATACAGGCAGACTACTTAAAGGTCTACTGTTTCGCTATTTAACTCGTTTTTCAGTCACTAAGTCGTGTCCGACTCTGCGACCCCATGGACTGCAGCACGCCAGGCTTCCCTGTCCTTCACTATCTCCTGGAGTTTGCTTAAACTCATGTCCATTTAACTCTTATATTAATTTATATCCCTGTTTCAATTCCTTGGGGAAGTCTTTCCAATCTTCTATATTCTCTTATAATCCATGTATTGATCATTAACATAGTACTTGGCATCTTTGCAATTTTATATTTATTTATGTGATTACCTGATTAATATTTGTCTCCTCCACTGGTCTATGAGTTCCTTCAGGAAAGCCAATCAGCTTTTCCTTCTCCAGTGTCTAGCAGAGTATATAAAACAAGCAGTGCACAATAAATGCAAATAAAGAAAGAAAGGAAGGAAGGAAAAAGGAGGGAGGGAGGGAAGGAAGGAAGATACAAAAGCAAGAAAGAAGAGGAGCAGGGAGAGGAAAAATATTCACACGAGTTATTTTGCAGATTTTGATATAATTGCTCCAAAATGATGCAATAATTTTGGGGCAAACAGAGAGGAGTTTTTGCCAAAGATGCAGGAAGGGTTATGCCCCACCATCCAAGGAAAGTTTGGCTTATCAAGAAATATCAGTAAAAGCTAACATTTATTGAGAGCTTACTAGATTCCAAGTGCTTATTTAAATTATCTTGTTGAATCCTCTTAACAGCTTTAAGGAGTTTATATTACTACAGTTTTCAGATGAACAAATGTACTTAAGAGAGGTTAGTTACACAGCCAATAATCTACAGAGCTGATAGCTCAAACCCTCCCCTTTAGCTGCCATGCACATTGCCTCCTGCAGGGACAGTCAATAGCTATTTTATTAAAGATTTAGCTCCTGCAATCACATTTCTGAAAACCCATTGTGTCAAACAAATAGCAGGGTTCAAATGCAGATGAATTTCTGCCTCTCATCTAGTGTGTACATTTCCCCCCAACAGAAACAATTCCAATCAGTGTCATATGGTTTCATTTGAAATTTTAATGAGGCACAACAAATAAAAAGGAGGAAGAGAAGAGAATGGGAAATCAGAGCTACCTAACCGTAGATCTGAGAAACTGTTGGCTGCAGTATTAAAGTACAAAACAGAATCTTTCATCTCAAATACCGTTTAAAAGGCCTTGGTTTGTTTAACATATTAACAAAGAATATAATTTGATGTCAGCGTGAGACATAGAATAATTCTTATTTCAAAATGTTCAATAAGAATGATAATTGCCACAAAAATGAATCTCTCCTTTTGATAAATCTTTAGAGAGAAACAGGAGAAAAGTCAATTTTAGGCTATTCTTTGAAATTCTTTCATCACAGCTGCATAATGAAACATGAAGTTTCTAAAATATTTATGAAAACTTTCATTTTTCAAGTATTTACAGTGAATTTTACTTTTCTCAAAGAGAAATCTATTATTTTTCTTAAAAGAATGCATGCATATGTATACATATATAAACATATATATGGTTAGAGATGGAGATATATAAGTATATAGGTATGTATAGGTCTATAAATATGAATATATATATATCTTTCTCTCATAAACAGCTGGCAGGAATGTAAACTAGTTTAACCTTTTAGAAGGCAATTAAGCACACATAAAATCATTATTATATAACTTTCATATTCTTGATTCAACGATACATTGTCTACAACACTACACATAGAAAATCCTAGAGAAGCCACCAGATAACTACTGCTGCTACTGCTGCTAAGTCAGTCGTGTCCGACTCTGTGCAACCCCATAGATGGCAGCCCACCAGCCTCCCCCGTCCCTGGGATTCTTCAGGCAAGAACACTGGAGTGGGTTGCCATTTCCTTCTCCAATGCATGAAAGTGAAAGTGAAGTCACTCAGTCGTGTCCAACTCTTGGCGACCCCATGGACTGCAGCCCACCAGGCTCCTCCGTCCATGGGATTTTCCAGGCAAGAGTACTGGAGTGGGGTGCCATTGCCTTCTCCGAGATAACTACTAGACCTCATCAATGAATTTGGTAAAGTAACAAGATACAAAAATTAATAAACAGAAATTGTTGTGTTTCTATACATAGCAACAAACTAGCAGAAAGAGAAATTAAGGAAACAATTTCATTTACATTGCATCAAAAATAAGAAAATACCTAGGAATAAACTTACCTAAGAAGGCAAAAGACATTTATGCAGAAAACTGTAACACTGATGGAAGACAACACAAACTGGAAAGTCACTCAGTGTTCTTGGGTTTGAAGAATCAACGTTGTTAAAATGACTATGCTGCTTAAGGCAATCTACAGATTCAATGCAGTCTCTATCAAAATACCAATGACATTTTTCACAGAACTAGAGGAAATAAATTTAAAATCTGTATGGAAACATAAAAGACCCCAAATAACCAAAATAATCTTGAGATAGAACAGAGCTGGAGGAATCATGCTCCCTGACTTCATACTATACTACAAAGCTACAGTAATCAAAAGAGGATAGTCCTGGCACAAAAACAGACACATAGATCAATGAAACAGATTGCCTAGAAATAAATCCATGCACTTATGGTCAATTACTCTACAAAACAGAACATCAGAATATACAATAGAGAAAAGACAGTCTCTTCAATAAGAGGTTCTGGGGAAGCTAGACAGCTGCATGTGAAAGAATAAAATTAAAACATTCTCTAGCATCATGCAGAAAAATAAAATCAAAATAAAGACCTAAAAACACAATCAGACACTAAAAAACTATTAGAGGAAAACATAGGCAGAAAACTCTTCAGCATAAATCACAGCAATATTTTTTTTTAATCCATCTCCTATAGTAAAGAAAATAAAAGCAAAAATAAACAAATGGGATGTAATTAAGCTTAAAAAGCTTTGCACAGGAAAAAACCATCAGTAAATGAAAAGACAACCTACTTAATGGGAGAAAATATTTGCAAATGATATGACTGATAAGGGATTAATATCCAACATATATAGTACAACTCAACATCAAAAAATCAAACAACCCCATTGGAAAAATGGCCAGAATAACTGAACAGACATTTCTCCTAAGAGGAAATGCAGATGGCCAACAGGCACATGAAAAGGTGCTCAACTTCACTAGTTGGAAATGCCAAAACACTTCACAACTGTCAGAATGGCTACCATCAAAAAGAACACAAACAACAAATGTCGGCAAGGCTGTGGAGAAAAGGGAACCCTGTGCACTGTTGGTAGGAATGTAATTGGTGCAGCCGCTGTGGAACACAGTATGGAAGTTTCTCAGAAAACTAAAAACAGAACTCCCATATGACCAGCAATTTCACTCCTGGTGTATATATCTCCCCCCAAAATCCAGTAATCTGAAAGGATATATGCACCCCAAAGTTCATAGCAGCTTTATTTACAATAGCCTGGATATGGAAGCAACTTAAGTATCCATCAACAGATGAATGGAGAAAGATGTGAGATATATATATATACAAACATATATATATATATATATATATATATATAGCTTCCCTTATAGCCCAGTCAGTAAAGAATCTGCCTGCAGTGCGGGAGACTCAGGTTTGATTCCTGGAATCGGAAGATCCCCTGGAGAAGAAAATGGCCACCCACTCCAGTATTCTTGCCTGGAGAATCCCACAGATAGAGGAGCCTGACAGGCTCCTTGTGTCAGTGATACAAAAAAAAAAAAAAAAGAAAGAAAAGAAATTTTGCCATTTGTTGCAAAATGGATGGACCTTGAGGGCATTATACTTAGTGAAATAAGTCAGACAGAGAAACACAAGTACTGTAAATATCCCTTAAAAGTGGAATCTACAAAACACAACAAACCAGTGAATATAACAAAAAGAAGCCATCTCAGAGATACAGAGAGCTAACTAGCTGTTATCAATGAGAAGAAGGAAATAGGAAGGGATAGTTAGGGGTACAAACAATTTGGTATAAAATAAGCGACAAGGATATATTGTATAGCACAAGGAATACAGCCAATATTTTATAATTATAAATGGAGTACAACTTTTAAAAATTGTGAATCACTACATTGTACACCTGTAACTTATATAGTATTGTACAGCAACTATACTTCAATAAAAATAGCAATAATACTATGTTTAGTCATTTATCTTATGACTGTATAGAAAGATTAAGTATAGTTATCTTTGTATAATTTATAGCAATAACAACCACAAAGATATAATCTAAACTAGAGACAATCAGTCATAAATATGGCATATCCAAATACTGGAATACTATGCAGCCCTTAGAAATGAGTCCACAAAAGTACATTTGCTGACCTGGGACTATGTTAACAGTACATGATTAACTGAAAAAGTTAGTTAAAAATAACAAGCATAGGCATTCCCTGGCAGTCCAGTGGTTAGGACTCCTTGCTTTCACTGCCAAGGGCATAGGTTCAATCCCTGGTCAGACTAATCCCACAAGCCATGTGGTATGACCAAAAAAATACATAATTAAAAAAAAATAGTAAGCATGTTTCTACTTTTTTAAAACATACATATTACACACAGAAATAAGTCTGAAAGAACAATTATCAAAATAATATTAGTTGTATATGGAAACTGAGATTATGAGTCACCATAATGTGTGTATATGATGTATGACTCTGTGTGTATAGACACAAAGATACATATATATGATTTTCACAATTTTCCAATGGAAAAAATTGGCCATGGTTGACATTTCTCTCTCAAAAAACAACTACCAGTTTTTAGAAATTGAATCCTTATAGCCAGTTAAAAATGATGAGAAATAAAATATACATCAAAGTCAAAAGGTTAAGATATTTAATAAAGGTGCAGCTAATAAAACAAAATTTACCTAACAGCTTTGCCTAACTGTATATTAAACCATACATAAATAATGGTTACCTACACCTTTTTACAAAGATATCCTACCTCAGTTGGTTATTTCACCTCATCTGCATTTTCCCTAGGTCTTTTGAGAATGTTCAGAAGCTACATCGAGTGCCTTGCTATAATAAAAATACCACTGTGTTCCCACTCAGCTTGTTAAGAAATCAAAGAAAGAAATTAAGTTAGTTTGGCATGATTTGTTTTTGATGAACCCATGTTGCCTCCTAATTATCACATTATTTTCCTCCAGATGTTTGCAAATTGAGTGAGCACAGACACTCTCTTTGTTGACATGCACCATGAAAGCCCTGGACAATAGACTATGTTTGAAAGCTTTCGAGTTATTCAGTTTGCTAGCAGTTAAAATGGAGCTTATCTGGCTGAAGAAACAAGTGTGCATGTACTTTAAAACATGACTATAATTATTAAAATTGGCTACGTAAAAAGAATGAGCTAATGATGAAAAATCCTCTGAAACCTATACTCTAAGGAAAACCCAGGATCTGCTCTTAACCACTTCAAATAAACAGAAGGTGGTACTGGTATGAAAACACAAACATACAAGTAAATAAAAGCAGACCCTTACCTATACAGCTACAGGTAAAAACACTCGTATATCTGTAATTTGGCAACACACAGATCATCTGTAATATGCTTTATTCCGTTTTTGCAGTTTCATTGCAGCATAGAGTCCCCTGGTGCATAATGAAGACCTAACTTCGGGCAAGGTAAACAAGGTAATAAAGCTGCAGTTTTGCCAATACTTTTATCTGTTATCAGCAATAGCAGTGAGTGGACAAAACACTTGCCAAGACTATTGACCTCCATGTCTCTTTATCTACAAAGCAAGGTTAATGATGCCCGACTGGGAAAGGGGTTTGATGAATGAATGAGACATACTGTGAAGAAAAAATACTAACAAAGTAAGTGTGTGCTAAGTCACTTCAGTCGTGTCTGACTCTTTGAGACCCCATGGACTATGGCCCGCCAGGCTCCTCTGTCCAAAGGGTTCTCCAGGCAAAAACGCTGGGGTGGGCTGCCATCCCCTTCTCCAGAATATCTTCTCAACCCTGGGATCATACCTGCATCTCTTAAATCTCCTGCATTGGCAGGCAGGCTCTTTACCACGAGCACTACCTGGGAAGCCTTAACAAAGTAAGTAGTAATCTAATACATATTAAAAAAACATATAAACATATAATATTTTAAATATTCCCTTTGAACTGTAACAGAAGTGGAAGGAAGAGCTACTGTGAGGCTGGGAAGCTGATTAGGTTGTTTTATAATCTAAGAAACACAAATGCCTATTAATTTACTCTTGGCAAAATTGCCCAAGTCAATACTTTATGGATTTAATGTGATAGCACTGGAAAGCTTATGAAATTACAAGGCAAGGAAAGTTTCTCTTTAGTGCTCCTGTAACTCCTTAATCTATCTCCTTACAACTATTTTTGAGAGAATAACCGAGAAGTCAGGATTCACCCAAAAAAAAAAATCCTTTATTACAGCCAAATGCCCTGAACTGGTTGATTATATAACTATAAATACTCAAAAGGTAAAAAGAGAAAGAAGAGAGAACAAACTGGAGAAAAGGAAAAGGGAGGTAAGAAACAGAAGGAAAGGGAATGAAAGAAAATAAAGACTAGAAACTCAAGCAATGAGCATGCCTATAAAATAAACTCCACATACTTGCTTACCTTTATCACACCCTGGATTCCCAGGAAGTCATTCTTGATATTTTTTATTATCTTAAAAACTTCAAGAAATTTTCAATTTTGAAATGTTTGTCAGTACGTCTGACTTATTCTGCTATTTTCTTGCAGAGTTACATGTGTGCTGGGAACTTCCTGACACCACAAGATAACTTTCCACACTACCGTAGACTTTGTAGTACTAGGTCAAACAACAAAGCTCTGCTGACAAGCAGACGCAGAGGGGTTGGTTAACTGCACCTACTAGCTCCCATCATCATTTTGCCATGAATTTGACTTTTATTAAAAGTTTTTTTTTTTTTTTTCATGTAAACCACTTTTAAAATCGTTATTGAATTTGTTACAATATTGTTTTTGTTTCATGTTTTGGTTTTTTGGTTTTGAGGCATGGGGAATCTTAGCTCCTCGACCAGGTATCTAATTGGCACCTTCTGCATTGGAAAGTGAAGTCATAACCACTGGTCCATAAGGGATTTCCCATGTGAATTTGATTTAAATTCAACAAAAGTATAAATTTCAACATACTAAGTGACCACTTGGAATACTGAAAACATATTTGTACAATGTGCCACAAGGATTCATAGCACAGAACATATTCTTAATTTTACTTTCTCCTTTATGGGATCTTCCTTCACAACTTCCCTCCAAGCATGTATGATTCTCACACTGAATCCTGGTGACTCAGAACCCCCTACTGCAGTTCCTTGAACTAATTCCTGCTTATAGTGTTTTACCACGCACATCATGCTGTCATCTTTCCTCTGTCAAGACTCTTGTTTTGTGTCTATTTCTTTGGAGGTTTGATCTCTGGCAGGTAATCTGTGTAGAAAGATTGTTCCTCCCATCTAACACATTTATATTTTAACATGCTTTCTGAAGACACGGTGATTAACCCAAAGAAATACGTGGGGAACCATGAGCCCTTAGGTTGGCTGGTAAAGAGAGATTTAAGGGACAATGACATGTGAGTGTGTACCTCATGCTGTGCTGTGCTTGGTTGCTCACGTGTCTGACTCTCTGTGACCCTGTGGACCGTAGCCCGCCAGGCTCCTCTGTCCATGGGGATTCTCCAGGCAAGAATACTGGGGTGGGCTGCCATGACCTCCTCCAGAGGATCTTCCCAACCCAAGGATCGAACCCAGGTCTCCCACATTGCTGGTGGATTCTTTACCATCTGAGCCACCAAGGAAGCCCAAGAATACTGGAATGGGTAGCCTATCCCTTCTCCAGGGGATCTTCCTGACCCAGGAATTGAACCAGGGTCTCCTTCATTACCAGCTGAGCTACAAGGAAAGCCCATGTGGACCTCATGGAACCCATCAGATCAGATCATAGAGATAGCTGACTAGCCTTCAGTTAAAAAGCTATCAGCTACCACACCTGTAACCCTAACCGGTCAAAGGGTGATATAACCATGGGAATGAAGATTTGGAAATAGACACTAGCGAATTAAAAACAAAAAGGGAGAGAATTCCTTGGCAGTTAAGTTGTTAGTACTCCCTGCTTTCACTGTCAAGGGTGCCAAGGGCATGAGTTCAATCCTGGGACAGGGAACTAAGATCCCACAAGCTGCTTGGCATGGCCAAAACAAACAAACAAACAACAGCAAAATGGGGAGAATGATTATAGGTGTCTAAAATGGCATTGAAATGTAAATTCCTATCTAATTCAACCTCAACTTTGTACCATGGAGAGTGCTTGAGTTACACACATCTGTATATGTCAAACTATGCTCTGGTTCACAGATAAGCACTCAGTTCTTTTTGGAAAGTTCGAAGAGAAATGCTTGCCACCTCCTTTGATTGGAATCACCTCTCTTAATACTGATAGACAAATGTGAATTTACAATCAAACTGTCTCAAAAAGGCTATAAAGTATTGTTATTTTGGTAAGCAACATTAAAACAAAGTGTTAGGATTTCATCAAAATGATCACTCTAGCAAGGAAATAAATCAAAATTTAACTTTAAAACTCTTAGCATGTCCAATAGCAGCACTTCTAAATCAAACAAGTACATTTTAATACTGTAACACCTTCACCAAGGGATTTCAAAGTCTTAATGGCAAAATAATCATCCTCATTTACTTGAACTGCAAAAATGTTTTTCCTTTGCCTAGCATAAAGTAAAAGATAAAGATAGTTCTCCCTTAGAACTGCAGAATCAGAAAATGACGTTCTCTGTTATGATGCATTAGTAGAAAAAAACTAGATCTGAGAGCTTGGCAGAAATTGTATCATGTTTAGCTCGTTCTTTGTTCACATAAAATTATGAGATCACTAAAACCCAGGTACACATGGAGGATTACACAGGTAATAAGGATTTTCCTTTGTAATATTAGTTCAAAGATAACTGTCCAGAAATAGTCATCAATAAGAATGCTCTTTGAACCATGAAACGTCTTTGCCCTTAAGCCCTTCTGAGAGTATCTCAAAGTACTACACTATCACAATCCCAATTTTTCCCCCAGAAGATCTGTTTTCATGACACCAGTTTCTTGTTATTTGAGTCAATTTCATGAATTAGCAAAGGCTTGCGTTTTCTTCCTTTTTCCTCCCACTGACAAACTTTCAGACTGTTTCCTAATTGTTACACTCTCCATCTACAAAGACAAGAGTTGAAAACTCTTATTTATGATTCCTGCCCCAGTTTTAGAGTAAACAAAGAATCATCCAAATGGATGTTTTGGTTTTTTGAGTTGCTTATATATTGAATTTCTAAACTTTTCCTAGCCTAGCTAGCATGGACACCAACTGTATCTAGAAAAATTACAAAGCCTGAGATATATCTTTGGACTGATTAAATTATACATGTAATTATTTGTGAATATAAATAATTGGATATAAAATTAGTAAAAAGGATATATATTTCCTCCCCCCCCCCCCCCCGTGGCTCTCATTTTAATACGGTATCTCCTATACAAGTGATTTTTTAAATGTGATCCAAAATTCCTGTAGGGTAACTGTCAATCGTAAAATACAATTCATTTGATTTATATACAAATTACTAAACTTATTTGCAGTCATTTGTCACTCATATCACATCAAAATCAGGTTTTTATTTGGGATTCATTTTATCTGAAGTTTGTGGTAGTTTTTTGGAGTTTTGTCAACAGCAATGTATAATGCATGAAAAACTCCCATGTTTTCAAAGTGACATACCAACCCCCCCAAACATTTTAAAGGCACAGAAAAGGTTTTTTCACTTGAATAACATACTCCAAGTTCTGTAGTTTAATTCCACCTCTCTCTCACCATCTCTTGCCCCTTCCAAACCACTACCCTCGTTTCTATTCCTCTGATGTAAATCTCACCACATTTTTGAGAGTTTGTCCTGATGACCAACACATTGACTTCTGAGCCTCCCATTTATCCCTGAGAAGAACTGATCACCTCCTCCTACTAGCTAAGCAGTTAATCTATCCTGGTTAACAATTTAAGTAAGACATCTGTGCTTGTTTCCTCAGGCTGCTATAACAAAGTACCGTAAACTGGGTGGCTTTAAAAACAAGAATTTACTCCTTCACCATTATGGAAGGTAGAAATCCACATCAGTGTGTTGGCAGGGCCACATTCCCTTGGAGACTCACGGTAGAGTGCTCCTGACCTCCTCCCGGCATGCAGTGCTCAGTGCCAGTCCTTGGCTCTGGTTTGCATCTGTATCACTCCCGCCTCTACTCCTCTCACCACATGGCATTCTCCCTGTGTTTCTTCTCTGATAAGCACACTAGTCATATTGGATTAAGGGTTCACCCTACTCTGGTATGACTCCATCTCAGCTTATATCTGCAAAGATCCTAGTTCTAAATAAGGTCACATCACAAGTACCAGGGGTTAAGACTTCAACATATCCTTTGGGGAACATGATTCCATCCACCAGAGTGTCTTAAAAAGGCACAGTCAATCATAACAAAACAAAGTTCTCTAGCAAAAGATTTCCTAAGTAGAGTGTCAAAACCACTACAACTAAATATATGGAATATTCAAACTATTTCCTGGAGGATTTAATGGTGAGCTTTTAAAGAGAAGAACCAAGGTTATTTCCAGAGCTAAACTGAGTTCTTGTCTTCCTAGTCAGTTCTCCTAAGTTCAGAAATCTATTACCTTAATAACCAAGGGCAAAACGTAGTATGTAGTAATTACACTGATAAAATGATCAACTAATGAAGTTCATTAGTCTAGTTGATGAAAACAGGACTTTATTGACTCTCTTATTTGTCACTGGTAAATGAGTACTGTAAAGAGAGATACCATCCAGGCAAAGTATGAAGCAAAAAGCATTCTTTCAGCATCTCATTAGTCTTAATTAAATTGTGCCTTTAACTCATTTAAGCTAAAATTATTCAGAGCATGTAAAATTTAAACACCTATTTAAGCAATAATACATACAAGTATTGTATGTATTACAGACAGGCTGATAATTTTTACTAAATTTAAAATGACACAATGTGATTTCACACTACTTGGGTTCAAATTTCTTTGAAGTCATTTTACAAATATTTAGTATAACCTTAAATTTCTTGGTCCCAGAACAAATCAGAATTAAAATCCCAAGGAAAATTGTTCAGTAAAACTTTTCTTTGGATTGTCAAAATAACTTAAAATAGATTATATCCAAAGACGACAAGAAAATACTCAGTTATTAAAATGAGCATTCTACTCAAAACAGAAAAATATTGAAGGAAAAGAAAGCAGGTCTTCTTCACTATTCCAAGGACCTGCATGTTCTTCTCATGTAATCACAGCTTGCTACCAGTTCTATGACCTCATCAGGTTTTCACCTATGATCACCAGTATTTTCTTGATTTACACACACTGTTCCATATATTTGATTTCAGTATTGACCATCTGGTGGTGTCCATTTGTAGAGTTGTCCTCTGAATTAAATTCGCCCATTCCCATCCATTTTAGTTCATGGGTTTCTAAAATGTCCATGTTCCCTCTTGCTGTCTCCTGCTTGAGCATGTCCAAGTTACCTTGATTCATGGACCTAACATTCCAGGTTTCTATGCAATATTGTTCTTTTCAATATCAGACTATATTTTCACCATCAGACCCATCCACAACTGATCATCATTCAGCCACTTCATTCTTTCTGGAGCTATTAGTAATTGCCCTTCACTCTTTCCCAGAAGCATGTTGGACACTTTCAAACCTGGGGAGCTCATCTTCCAATATCATGTAATTTTGCCTTTTCATATTGTTCATGGAGTTCTCATGGCAAGAACAATATTGTGGGCTGCCATTTCCCCCTTCAGAGGATCAGGTTTTCTCAGAACTCTTCACTATGACCCATCATCTTTGGCAGCCCTGCATGGCATGGTTCATACTTTCACTGAGTTATGCAGGCCCCTTTGCCACAACCCAGGAGATAACTCTATGAGTGATCAATGATCTATGATCAATACTGAAATATGTGATCAATACTGAGATCAGATTGATTATATTCTTTGCAGCTGAAGACAGAAGCTCTATACAGTCAGCAAAAACAAGATCAGACTATGGCTCAGATCATGGACTCCTTATTGCAAAATCCAGACTTAAATTGGAGAAAGTAGGTAAAACCAATAGACCATTCAGTTCAGTTCAGTTCAGTTCAGTTCATTCCAGTCGTTTGGTCATGTCCGACTCTTTGTGACCCCATGAATCGCAGCACACCAGGCCTCCCTGTCCATTCAGGTATGACATAAATCAAATCCGTTATAATTACACAGGGGAGGTGATGAATAGATTCAAGGGGTTAGCTCTGTTAGAGAGCCTGAAGACCTATGGACAGAGGTTCATAACACCATACAGGAGGCAGTGATCAGAACCATCCCAAAGAAAAAGAAATGAAGGAAAAAGAAGGCAAAATGATTGTCTGAGGAGGCTTTACAAACACCTGAGAAAAGCAGAGAAGTGAAAGGCAATGGAGAAAGGGAAAGGTATACCTAACTGAAGACAGAGTTCCAGAGACTAGCAAAGAGAGATAAGAAAACCTTAAGTGAAAAATGCAAAGAAATAGAGGGAAACAATAGAATGGCGAAGACTAGAGATCTCTTCAAGAGAATTGGAGATACCAAGGGAATATTTCAGGTAAGGAAGGCATGATAAGGAACAGAAACATCAGGGACCTAACAAAAGCAAAAGAGATTAAGAAGAGATGGCAAGAGTACACAGAAGAATTATACAAAAAAAAAAAAAAAAAAAAAAGGTCTTAATGACCCAGATAACTGCTATGGTGTGGTCACTCGCCTACGCTGGACATCCTGGAGTGTGAAGTCAAGTGTGTTTTAGGAAGCATCACTATGAACAAAGCTAGTGGAGGTGACTGAATTCCAGTTGAGCTATTTCAAATCCTTAAAAGTGATGGTATTAAAGTGCTGCACTCAATATGTCAGCAAATTTGGAAAGCTCAGCAGTGGCCACAGGACAGCAAAAGGTCAGTTTTCATTTCAATTCCAAAGAAGGGCAATGTCAAAGAATGTTCAAATGACCATACAGTTGTAATCATTTCACATGCTGGCAAGGTTATGCTCAAAATCCTTCAAGCTAGGCTTCAGCAGTACATGAACTGAGAACTTCCAGATGTATGAGCTGGATTTAGAAAGGCAGAGGAATCAGAGGTCAAATTGCCAACCTCAGATGGATCATGGAGAAAGCAAAGGAGTTCCAGAAAAATATATACATCTGCTTCCTTGATAATGCTAAAGCTTTTGACTGTGTGGATCACAAAAAACTGGAAAATCTTAGAAAGATGGTAAACCTGTCTCCTAAGAAACCAGAACATAGGTCAGGAAGCAACAGTTAGAATCGGACATGGAACAGTAGGCTGGTTCATAATTGGGAAAGGAGTATGTCAAGGCTGTATATTGTCACTCTGCTTATTTAACTTATATGCAGTGTACATCATGCAAAATGCCAGGCTGGATGAATCATAAGCTGGAATCAGCATTGCCAGAAGAAACATCAACAATGTCAGATATACAGATGATACCACTCTAACGGCAGAAAATGAAGAGAAACTAAAGAATCCCTTGATGAGGTGAAACAGGAGAGTGAGAAAGCTGGCTTGAAACCCAACATTTAAAAAAAAAAAAAAAAAGGCAAGATCGTGGCATCCATTCCCATCACTTCATGGCAAATAGATGGGGATAATGTAGAAACAGATTTTATTTTCTTGGGCTCCAAAATCACTGTGGATGTTGATTATAGCCACAAAATAAAAGACACTTGTTTCTCGGAAGAAAAGCTATGAAAAACCTAGACAGCATATTTAAAAGCAGAGATATCACTTTGCAACAAATATCCATATAGTCAAAGCTATGATTTTTCCAGTAGTCATATACAAATGTGAGAGTTGGACCATAAAAAAGCTTGAAAGTGGAAGTTCCATTCTTCCTGAGTGTGGAAGAATTGATGCTTTTGAACTGTGATGCTGGAGAAGACTCTTGAGAGTCCCTTGGACTGCAAGGACATCAAACCAATCAATCCTAAAGGAAATCAACCCTGAACATAAATTGGAAAGACTGAAGCTGAAGTTAAAGTTCCAATACTTTGGCCACCTGATGTGAAGAGCCAACTCGTTGGAAAAGACCCTGATGCTGGGAAATATTGAAGGCAAAAGAAGGGGGCAGCAGAGGATGGGATGGTTAAATAGCATCACTGACTCAATGGACATGAATTTGAGCAGATTCTGGGAGATAATGGGGGGCAGAGGAGCCTGGTGTGCTGCAGTCCATGAGGTCACAAAGAATCAGACGTGACATAGTGACTGAACAACAAATTCTATATATATTTTCACTAATCAAACAGGATATATACTTAGATTTGATCTAAGGATTCTGTGTAAATATTTCAAGTTTATGATGGAAAAGAGCCAATTCATTTAACAAGCTTTGAAAACAGCAAAATGTGAGAGGGCAGCAATCC
Source organism: Capra hircus (assembly GCF_001704415.2). Classification (NCBI taxonomy): domain Eukaryota; kingdom Metazoa; phylum Chordata; class Mammalia; order Artiodactyla; family Bovidae; genus Capra; species Capra hircus. The sequence goes on from NC_030811.1 coordinate 103,915,476, forward strand.
TGTATCTTTGCCTATTAACAAAAAGAGGGTCAAAAACTATGCCTTAGCTTCCAATGCCCGGCAGGGATTTTATGTTGTACTTGTCCCAGACTGTTTTCTTGATCCCCATTATGTTGTTAGCTCAGCAGAGGAAAGAGACAGTTTAAAAAATGTCACAGTGGGAAGTGTTTTAATATTGAGTGGTAAATCCCCAGAGGCAAATGCAAAATATATCCACATTGTTAACAGTGCCTTTGGATCAGGGACAAGATTGTTAAAATAAGTGACTCGGGTTTCTTTCCTTTCCTTGAAGTTGTTTAGGCTTTGAGGTTGCTTGGGGGTGGGGAAAAGGAAAAGTGTTTTCTATACAGTGTAATTATTTTTGTATTATTAGATATTTTATAACGTATCTCAAAATACAAAAACCTTTCTTCTCACATTCTATCCATGCTTCCTAAAATTAATAAAGTGAAATATACATAGAACGAACAGTGATTTTAAACTGAGTACTGAGCACCTCAAACAGTAAGCTTGTCTCTAGCATTGTAGGGCATTGTAGGTCATTGCCACCCTGGCCCCACAAGCAATCACCAAGAACTAGTTTTACATATTTAACACAGGAAAAATTATAAATATTCAAAGATGATCTAATTAATGGCAGAATCTATCTTTCAAGGAAAAAACATGGCCTCATTTTACACATTGTACTGAAGAAAATGACAAAGGTATCTCCAACTACAGTCTCTGGAAATGAAAATCAAGAATAGATACCTTAACAGAGCTGGAAATAAAACTATTAAGATCTTCTGGAACTTCCACACATTTCTTTCTGAGCCTTTGATGTGCTTTCTTCCTAATCTCATTTGCTTGTTATTGTCCTCTCTCTAAAAGATTTAACTTATTCTATTCACAAAAGTGCTTAGGTTTCCGGTATCCATTGCAGCTCTTTTGTGGGTAAAATTGGTATTTTGATCTCTAACGCTGAACATCTGCAAACTAAATTTATATGCATGGTAATGACACACAATCATAAAGGATGTAAAATAATCTGTCTGTGTTACAACAGATGTCAATTTTTGTTGCTTGTTATTACTAAAAGGGGAAATGGAGTTCCTCTCTGTGACAAGTAATGTTGCTTCTAATTCCTAGCAATAAATGTACCTAGAATATGTGCCGAAGTGGCACTCAGCCTGAATATCCATCACCATTTTGATTGTTTGAAATGCATCTGGTCCCTTTGAGTATATTTACTGTGATTACCCAGTTCAAGCCTTTTCACACTATTGTATGTGTCATCAAATGACAGTAATGAAAATAACTGCAACCATTATTATAGGTTTTAGGACTTTGCCATCTGTTGAGTATTAGCCTTTGCCATTCCCCAACTGGCATTCCAGTAAGCCAAAATTACACAGAAGCTACCCCACAATACTGTGTTTTTACATCACCTTTCATTTTGCACATACCAAAGATGATGCATTCCTTAAACAGTTTTAATAGAATCTAGTAATTAAAAATGAACGTGAATAAGCTCACTTGATGTGGTTTCAAACCTTAGAGTACAAGTTACAAAGCCCTAAAATTAAACGTGGCATATGCCGCGCGGTTTCAAGAATTAGCAGTGGTGTTTAATATTGTGATATTTAAGCATCAATCTAAAATGACACCAAAGAAAGGACAGGTGTGTTATTACCTCCATATAATTTTTACTATTTGGAAGAAACCTATATATCTTTTTTATGTAATAAGTAAGTAGGGTTAGGCTTATGTTAGGCTACAGACTTATAATTTGTCAGAATATCAGTGTTTTGACCAGCCACAAATTTGTTAAGAATGTGATTTGTATTCACAAATTATACTATAACTTATATATTATATTATATATAGTATATTATATATAATATACCAAAAACTTATACTTGATTATGCTATTGTCAGCAGTAATCTGCCACCACACTAGAACCTGAGTATAACACCTTCTTCAAAAAAATAGTCAACAAAAATTCTAATCAAAAATATGATGATAAAATATTATAAATTTCCAAATGCAAAGGAAAAACAAAAGCTTAAAGCTCAAACTTTGTCTGCAAGTTGTATTTTGCAATCTTGTTGGTTTCAAAGTCCCTTTTGCATAATTTTAGTCAGACAAGAATGAGAAAAGCAGACTGCTTCCCAGATAAAGAATCCCCCTGCCAAGTTCTGTGCCTGGGTCAAGAAGATCCCCTGGAGAAAGGAATGACAACCTACGCCAGTATTCTTGCCTGGGAAATCCCATGGACAGAGAAGCCTGGAGGGCTACAGTCCAGAGTCGAAAAGAGTCAGACATAACTGAGTGATTAAACAGCAATAACAACATGGAAAGAAAAAGGCAATCACACAGTAAGAAAGCAAGAACAGTGCAACTAAAGAAAACCAAAGAAAAAATGCAGATGAAAATTTTTCTAATTGCAATTTCTTATACTCCATGTGTACCCCTTTGGGAGCTCACTTCAGTTTGAGAATATTGTAACTACTCAAGAAATGCTTCTAGAAGACAACTAGAAATTAAAGGACCAGGCTACATCAGAAATGGTTGTAGAGAATGTTCAATCAATAAACGTTTTGTTAAAGGAACATGGTGTTATATCAGAACTGAATACAACCCACTCCTTCTTACACGAAATTCAGACTTTATTAAATAGCACAGGATCCTGACCCAGAAAATGCCACCAACACTGAAGGCAGGTTTGCTAGTTCAGTCTTTAGGAGAAGGGATACATCCACTCACAGAATTTTTGTCTCAGTTACATGCACTTTTGTTAACTGTTGTGTTGTTGGTAAGTTATGTCCGTCTCTTTTGGAACCTCATAGACTGTAGCCCTCCAGGCCCCTCTGTCCATGGGATTTCCCAGGCAAGAATAGAGGAGTGGGCTGCCATTTCCTTCTCCAAGGGATCTTCCTGACTGAGGAATCAAACCTGCATCTCCTGTGTCTCATTCATTGGCAGGTGGATTCTTTACCACTGAGCTACCTGGGAAACCCACTTTTGCTAATACAATATAGCTAACACTCGATCATCATTGCATTTGCCCCATGAGAAAACAATAATTCAGGGCATTCATTTTAAAGAATGCAAGAGAATAGATTTCAATAAAAATTTTTATTTTTCAGAAAGGTCTGAAGACTTTTATTAGTTTGCCAGAAAATTTAAAAAAAAAAGGATAACTAAGGAAAAAAATATATAATCATATGTGATTTTTTTTAATTAAAAGAAATACCCAACAAATAAAGGAAGAGAGAATGAAGAGACCACACAGTGTGAAATAAAAGAAAATGTACTATTTCTTACTAGGATCTTAGAAACAGTAAGAAGATTATGTACCTTTCAAGGTCACTTAGAGAACAACCAAAAAAGGCAAAATCATTTTCTATCCAAAAGTAAACTTGGAAAGATAATTCTAGCCATAATAAGTAAAGTTTGAAAAATTACCATGAATTGTGGAAGAGCTAAGCAAATAACAGAAATGACCAATAAAACTCAAAATAACGAAGGTAGACTTGAGTGGTCTTCTTATATAAATGGGTAGTACTTTGCCTGGAATATAGCTGATGACACAATTATTGATCCAGTTTTAATGATGATGTGGCCAGCTGAACAGGAAAACAAAAATAGTAGCAGCAATAACGAGTCAAAAGTTTATGATAGCTATTGAGGTCCTGTAGAACTGTATTACCCACTACTGCCTGGAATAATATTTACCGTCTTATCTGTTCAAGATGCTTTATACTCCTGAGTAAGTTTCAAAGTAATGAGCTTGTTTCCTTTGAAAATATTCCCCAAAATTTAAACAAGTCATAGACCTTTGGTGTTTGACCAATGCCTTCTCCTTATTTGTGGTCAATAAGAAATAAGGAAATCCAACCAATATCTCTTAGGCATTACCAAGTTTTAGGCACTATGCTAGAAGCTGCAAATCAACACAGAATAATGGTACTCAAATATTGTTGAGTCTGAACTATCTACATACCCAACCAACAGGGACATGGTGTTGGAGTTGTAAAGGTGGCCCTATCTTTATTTGGATTATAGGAGAGTGGAAAAAACTGGCATTAAACAAGCCATCACAACAAAGTGTGAGGATGATGATTCCTTTCCTCCAGACTCAAAATCTAGTGAAGAAAGCAGGCATGCAAACTTAGAGCTAAGGTAAGGATGACTGAGAGAGATGCTTGATAGAGAGAAATGAGTTGTGAAACAGAGTGAAGCAAGGCATTAATTCTAACTGAGGACATTCTGAGGGAAGGAGGATTTGAACAGGCTTAGCAAGAAGGACAATGATGGGGGAAGGACATTTGAAACAATGGGACCAAGCACAGAAGCGCGCACCTTTTAAAATGACACAGACCAGAGAAAGGATCAGGGGATTTAGGGGAGATGGTCAGAAAGCCATGAGGAGTCTTAAAAGCCAAGCCAAGAAACCTGAGTCTATTCTATAGGCAGAGGAAAGCAGGTAATGCTTTTTGAGTTAAGCGATAATGTGATCAGACCTCTGCTTCAGAAAGAAACTTTTGGAAAGCTTTTGTGAACCATTTTAAATGCAGAGAGAAATGACTAAAAGAACACATACTAAAATAGTCACAAAAGTGATATTTTTGAATGACTACAGGCAATTATACCCATTTACTTATGGATAATCAACGTGAGTGTTGCCGGTATCTTTTAAAGCAAGCAGCAAACTTTCTGATATACTATATCCATCAATATAAATACACCTTCATTATTACCATTACCTAAATGTAAGAGGTTGAAGGCAAAAAAAAAAACCGAAAGCCATATTTAACTTTCAGTATTGATTAAGCCAGAATGCAGCCATTGGTCTATGGTCAGGACTTTTATTGAAATTGATTTAAAGCCAAATATTTCCAGCAGCCAGCAAATGATGGCATTTCCCTGAATATCCTGCAGTCTGGTCCTAGAATAGCACTCTGACTCCTTGAGTTACAGGAAGAAGAACCAGTTGGATTACAAATCTAGGAAGGGAAGGAGTTTCTCATCACAAAACAGGAAGGTATCGGATAAGCACAAGGGCACTCTGTCTTCAGCATGGTTCCAGGGAATCAAGTCCTGACATAATATATTCCAGGGTGACTAGATGTTCCTTCCCAGGGGATCTGGATACAACACTGGTGAGGACAAGGATCAGCATCACTTGCCTCTCCTGGTACATTACTTGCTGTCTGACGGGGGCGGGGGGAAACAGTAAAGGGAATTCTGAGAGACATCGTCCTGAAGGATGGGTATCACACACTGAGAATTTTGGTAACTTCAGGGTCACTGGATATACCACCTTGGTGGCATTATTTTAGTTCCTTTCCATTAATGTATTAAGTGATTTTGAAAAAAAAATTCTTCTTGTTACATCTTCTTAGTCTGCTTCCTCTATAGCTTTACCGTCTGAGCCACTAGGGAAGCCCGATCTAACACCATGGTAGATTAAAATTTATATACTAGAGAAGAAGTTTGATTATTTTTTAAAGTTAGATTTAAAAAAAAAAAAACAAACACCCAAAGAAGAGGAATGATGGTAACAATAGCATAACCTTCAGGAAAGAAAAGAATGGTCACCATATGGAAAAAAAAAAAACACGTGGACCGTAGCCCACCATGCTTCTCTGTCCATGGAATTCTCCAGGCAAGAATACTGGAATGGGTAGCCATTCCTTTCTCCAGGGGGTCTTCCCAACCCGGGGATCCAACCCAAGTCTCCTGCATTGCAGGCAGATTCTTTACTATATATATATATATATATATATACACACATACCCTTTCCATTAACAAGTGGAATATTTGCATTTGTATGGAGTCTCCTGAAGAGAATAAAGCAGTCTATTTATATTATGTGATAACATTTAAATATTCTTCTCTAACCAAAGGTCAAATATAACTCATAAATCATAAGTGGAGAGAAGAATCAATGAAGGCAACCAGCTTAAAGTTAACTTATCTGATTGGCCAGGCCACATAACCTGCACATCTGCCCTAAACATCTGTCTGATCAACCCACCCACCCTGGGGACAGAGTCTATAAGCTGCTGCAGGTCGACAAGCCAGGCTGGGTCAGAACAATGGACCTCCCACCTGTCAAACGAATGGCAAAGAAATGCAATCTGAAGCCCAGGAACCAGGCCTAAATAGATCAGAAAAGAAAACCAATACCACAGGAAACCAACTGGATCAAGCACCGAGTGAACTGACGCATAAAGAGGAAATAAAAGGAGCCTTGCAAAATCCTCTGAGCTGGTTTCTAAATGAGCTTTTTACATGGTTTCTCTCCATCATTGGCATGGGTTTACCAGTATCCATTAAAAGAGGTGATCCAGGAAAAAAATTCCAGGCAGAGGCCCCTAATCAAACATGTACCAGTATAGCGCAATTGGTCTTTTTCTTAGTAATTATTGAATGAATCCAACTTTTGAGGACCAAATAAATACATGTTTTTCTTAGCAAGGGAAATGTGCATGTTAGATATACTCTCTACCATGCCACTTTCTTCTTTTCAACTAATATTCCTCTCAAATAGTTCTGGTTCCCCAATCCTTTGTTCTTTTCTTTCATAAGCTCTTTCTTCAGAATGAATCTATTCTAGTATTTGCTTCATTATTATGACTAAAAGATACATAAATAAGCATTAAAGATGGAAATTCTATTTACTAATAAATTAACATTGCCCAGTGGGTAAAGAATCTGCCTGCAACGCAGGAGCCGCAGGAGACACAGATTCAATCCCTGGGTCAGAAAGACCCCATGGAGAAGGAATTGGCAAGCCACTCCAGTATTCCTGCCTGAAAAATCCCATGGGCAGAGGATCCTGCTGGGCTGTAGTCCAAAGGGTGGCAAAGAGTCAGACTCGGCTGAGTGACTAAGCATATACATCAACAACATTTCTCCCCCCGAAAAATATCCCTACCACATGAGGGTGAGATGGGCACAACTGGATATGAATACGGTTGCTTCAGCACTGTCTCAGGTTGTTTTTTTCCCGCTTTATTCACACTAGCCTGCAGAACGAGTGGAGTAAACCAGGTCTCGATCTCTATTTGGGTTCACTGAAACCATTCCTTTGATATGTACCTTAGCCATATGAGGGCTTCCCTGGTCGCTCAGACAGTAAAGAATCTGCCTACAATGCAGGAGACCCAGGTTTAGTCCCTGGGTCGGCAAGATCCCCTGGAGAAGGAAATGGCAATCGACTCCGGTGTTCTTGCCTGGAGAATTCCGTCGACAGAGGAACCTGGCAGACTGCCAATTATCAGAGATGGAAGTGACTGAACTTAGAATTTGACAGGCAGATGAGAGAAGAAAGCATTTAAAGACAGAAAGACAAATAAGTGCAAACAGATGTGAGAAATGGAATATTTCCTGCCATATCAGTAAACAAAGATGTCACAGTCATCAGCAATTGCAGCCCTCCAGTGTGAGCCGATGAACCCTGAGGGAACACAGGAAGGAAACGAATAGCCTCACAGCCATCAGGCTACAGCCTCTCCCTACAAAGAGCCCCAAGGAAGCTCAGGACGTGAAAGACACAGGATACTGATCCCACATAGCTGAAAGGGGAAGTACTAGTCGCGCAGTCATGTCTGACTCTGCATTCCCATGGACTGCAGCCCGCCAGGCTCCTCTGTCCACGGAATTCTCCAGGCAAGAATATTGGAGTGGGTTGCCATTGCCTTCTCCAGGGGATCTTCCCGACCCAGGGATCGACCCTGGGACTCCTGGACTGTAGGCAGATTCTTTACTGCCTGAGCCACCAGGGAAGACCATATAAAGCTGAGGTACGTATCAAAGGAATGATTTCAGTGAGCCCAGACTCTTGCATCTTTCCATAGATTAAAAAAAGACACTAAATTCCTTAACTTGGGTTATCAGGATTTCTTTAGTTAATAATAATTTTTCTATGTTCAGACTACCTGCCCTTTGTCACAAAACTTGTATATAACCTGGCTCCTCCCCCACCCTCCTTGGAGCAGGGGTTACTAAAGATGCTGCCTCCCGAGCTTGAAGTCCTAAAAATTCCCACCGAATAAAGCATAACTCTCAACTTTTAGGTTGTGAATATTTTTTTAAGTCGACAGATGCTTGCCAAATAGGTGATCCTGAGTTAGAGTGCAGAAAGACAAGAAAAGGCAGACAGAGGTACTATGATGCCATTGTGGGATCATATACTAAGATGGGAGCCTCAGGTTTTATTTTGGGGGGCAATGGGGGACACCACTGTACTTATCAGGCACAGGAGACAAGATGAAACTGGTGAGTTATGAAGCTTACTGTGATAGCAATATTGAGAATGAGATCAACATGAATGAGACTGGAAGAGGCAGGTACAATAGGAAAGAGGAGAATCCTGAAGGCCAGCACAAAAGCGGTGGCAGGGACTGGTTAAGAAGGTGAGATCGTAGAGTGTAACAACGTCCGTGACTGTTAAGGCGTTCCCTCAGCCTGAATGCTCAACCCCACGCGCCTATAAGATGTCTTCTTACTCTCAAGGTGCAGCGCAAAGGTTTCTGCCCCCACGAAGCCGTGTATCTGAGAGCTCTTGCTTTGCTCTCCCATGGGTTCTGTTTGCTCCTTCGTATGTTCAGGTCTCTCAGGATGGCGGTTCTCTTGCTCTCTGTACATCCCCTGCTCGACTAGCATCTGCTTCATCTACACCTACACACAAGACTTATCTTCCTACATACTTATCCTCGCCTCAGCTTAGGAGTATAGATCAGAATGTCTCCCCGTTAGCTTATCCAAGCGGTGGTGCCCACTGCTGGTTTCGCTGGTAACCCTTGAGCCAACCTGGCATCCACTTCCCCCATACCCAGTGGCCTCTCTCCTACCACTACATGGAAGAAAGACTGCCCACCAAGTCCTACCCACTGTCTGTCGCTGATGGTGGGGTGTAGCCCCAGGCCCTTGCTTCAGAAATCTAAGCTCCCCTTTTAAACCATTGTTTTCTGTTGCGGACTCCAGGCTCTTTCTTTTTTCTTGAAGCTGGGCAAGTACAGGCCCTTGAAGGCCTGCGGGATCCAATCCAACATCCTCTTCGGACGCTTAGTTCATTCTGCCAGGATCAAGGTCAGCCCTTCCATGGGCACTGCCTCTGTTATACCACAACCCCCTTGAAAGTGGGTCCTTGGCTGATCCTTCCAGCTATTTCCCTTCACCAGAGAGCATCAAGCACAGGACCTCGCACATAATAGTTTGGATGATTAAATAAACTGAAATGCCTCAAAGAAACACTGTTGGTTTTGCATTGCTATAGAGATGACCAAATTACAGAGCTAAGAGCAAACAAAAAATGATGAGGAGCAATTGGGCTAACTTCAGGAAGACCCAAACCAAGCTATAGAGAGAAAAAGGAGTAACTGGAACATGTTTCTTGGTAAGCACTGACATTCGTTTCTTTGTCGAAACGTTTCTTTGTGCGTCTCCCTGCAAATCACAATAGGAACAGAGATCCAAGGCCATTTTACTTGTAAACGGAAAAAAACAACTGGCATTGTACAAAGATACTTGTCATTCACTGAGAAAAATGAAAAGTTTTTACCTCTTCCCTCCTTTCACTTCAACATTCAAATGGAAAAAGAAAGTTCTTTAGCTAGGAATAAACACAAGTCCCTGAGGCTCTAGAAGAGTCTAGTTATGAAGGGAGGCAGGGGGACGTGGAAAACACAGCAGCTTCTCTCATTTAATTATGACTTCACCACCAAGGAAAGGAACTCTGTTTATTTTCCCCAATATTAACCGAAGAGGAGATTGACTACTAAGCTATTCATTAACAACTTATCAGGCATTTTGGATCTCATAATTGAGAAGGGGTGAGACACAAAAGGAGAGCCATCTAGGGCTACTGGCTTCCTGAGAATTCCTCAGTATTAATACCACTCCTCCTAAATCCCTTTGAGGATAGCTGCTTAGACGCTGAGAGAAAATAATTGAACAATTTCATGGTGACATTAAACAGCAGCTCATAATTGACCTCAATATGAATAGCAATAAAGATGGAGAGAATGACATATGCTCTATACAGTGAGCGTGGGCAGGATTCAAATCCTAATGCTTTTAACTCCAGCAAGGAAGGAAAACTGCTTAATAATCATCTGAAGGCTATTTGCTTTCTGTGGCCGAGCTGGCTATTTTCATATCACCTCTGCTAACTGACTGCACTGAAATAATAGGAGTACTGTCTGCCTCAAAAGAAATCTCAGATCCGCATTGATCTGGGAATTGACCAATATGGTAATGCCACTTGTTTCCTAAAAGGGCATTTCAACTGGACAAGCCAAAGTGAAGCGTTGTGCAATTTTCTATATAATCAGCATTAACAGAAGCTAAAGAAGGACTGATTTTCAACTCGGAAAGCATGTGAACAGATACAGAGGTTCTAGCAGCTACTCCCTGTCCTCTGCTTTTATATCTTGGATCTGACTGCGTGAGCAAAGCTATAGGCATTTACTCAGACTGTTCGGGTTCTTCTGTAGACAGCTCTGAAGTCTGGAAGTGCAAATAGAGAGAAGCTGTTTAGTTTTTAACACAGGCTCCCCTGAGTATCTGTCCCCACAAAGTAGATCATTCAGAGTCAATTTAGTAGCCCTCTTATCCTCAGGGAATACATTCTTAGATCCCCAGTGGATGACTGAAACTGTAGATAGTGCTGAACACTGTACTGTTTTTCCTATACACACATACCTATGACTGAGTGACTACGCATAAAACATGATAAAGTTTAATTTATAAATCAGTACAGTAAAAGATGAACAGCAACAACTAACAATGAAATAGAATAATTAAAGTAATGATAGAACAATGCACTGTAATAAAAGCTATGTAGATGCTATTTCTCTCTTTTGTTCTCAAAATATCTTATCACACTGACTCGATGCCTTTTCCATCTGAACCAAGCACTTCCCACGCATTGCGGCCATGATACTGGCAATTTGAGGTGGACAGCAAAACTAGCAAGAATTTCTTTTTCCTTCTTAACAAGTTCAGAAGATTCTTTACTGCAGATCTCAACAACCTCAGCACACAAACTTTTCTTTCCTTATTAAGTCAAGAACTTTTAACTTTTCACTTAAAGGAAGCACTGTACAGCTTCTCTTTGGCGCTTTCCAGCCACTAGCATCACTAATTTTGTGCTTTGGGGCCATTACTAAGTGAAATGAGGGGTGCTTAACACGAGCCTGTGCTGCTAAGTTGCTTCAATCAGCTCCGATTCTGTGTGGCCCCATGGACTGTAGCCCTCCAGGCTCCTCTGTCCATGGGATTCTCCAGACAAGGATACTGGACTGGGTTGCTGTGCCTCTTCTAGAGGATCTGGTCCCAACCCAGGGATCAAAAACCCATCTTTTTGGTCTCCTGCATTGGCAGGTGGGTTCTTTACCACTAGCAGCACCTGGGAAGTGCTTGAACTCAAGCACTGCCATACTGAGACAGTTGATCTGATAACCTAGGGGGCTGATAAGTGACTAACAGGTAGGATAGACTGGGCAAAGGTATGATTCAAATCCCAGGCAGGATGAAGCAGGAAGGCTGGGGATTTCACCATGCTATTCAAAATGGTTCACAATTTAAAACTTACGAATTATTTGTTTCTTGAATTTTTCATTTAATATTTTTAAGCTGCAGTTGGCCATGGGCAACTAAAACCACAGAAAGCAAAATTAAAGATAAGGGGGGACGATTGTATTTAGAATACTTGTACATTAAAATGTTGTATTAAAGGAAATTTTAGGCAAAAAGGAAATATAAAATACTACCAAAGTGACTCAGCTAGTAATCATATGACCAAATTCACCATCTTCCCCAAACTGCTCTCGTTCTTATATTCTCTAACACAGAAGCTCCACCACCCACTGCTTGCCCACCTCAGAGCTGGTATTTCCCTTGGTTAAATTCCTACCTTGCCCCCCTAACTGGTCTCTCACCCACCCCATCTGCCCACCACAAATGTGCCCATCTAAGCAATGTAGCTAACTAACGAATCTGACCCTTTAACGGCTGAAGCGCCTTGTGCTGTGCTTAGTCCTGTCCAACTCTCTGTGACCCCATGGACTGCAGCCCACCAGGCTCCTCTGTCCATGGGGATTCTCCAGGCAAGAATACTGGAGTGGGTTGCCATGCCCTCCTCCAGGGGATCTTCCCAACCCAGGGATCAAACCCCAGGTCTCCCGCATTGCAGGTGGATTTCTTTACCATTTGAGCCACAGGGGAAGCCCAAGAATACCGGAGTGGGGTAACATCACTTCTGCAGGGGATCTTCCGATTCAGCAATCAAACCAGCGTCTCCTGCATTGCAAGTGGACTCTTTGCCAGCTGAGCTACGAGGGAAGGCCTGAAGCCCCTTCCTCCATCTGAAAACACCTACCTCTGCTGTTTGATGCCAATTTCTTCATTGTTACCTCCTGGCCTCTCCACGTTCTCTAACCCCATTTAACATTAAACATCTCCACCACTGAACTACTTGTAGTTGAGTTCATCTTATCATGCCAGGCCTCCTACACTTGCATACACTCTTTCCTCAGCTATGAATGATCAACTCCACTTGACCCACCTGGAAAGCTTCTCTTTAGCCTCAATACTTTGCTTTGGGGTCACTGGCTCTGTAAATTCCTTCCACAAAAACACCCCCATAAGCAATATTAGCAGTTCTTTTTTAGTAGTATTCCTGCATCTTGTGCACAGTTCTTTGATTGCATTTATCCTACCATATTATGAGCATGTGCTTCCTGTTCTCCTCTACAAACTGGTGAGCTCTTCAAGTGCTTCTCCTGAAGTGAAGCAGTAATGAGAAACACGAGCTCTGGAGCTCTCTGATTTCAAGTCCTGGCACCACTCTTAACCCGACCTTTCTTGTGACTCAGTGTCTTCAACTGAGGATCAGGACAATATATACCTTAGAGAGTTGTTGTGAAGATTAGAAAGTCTGATTTCTGTACAGCATAGTCAATGCTTAGTGAATGTTATTTATCAGAATGAAAAGCCAGTGGTGTTCATATTGCAGTTCTAGTGGACACATGGTAAAGATCCAGACATGTTAGTTGAACTAGACTGTGTAAACTGACTTGAGGAGAGATTGTAAAGTTCATTCTAATAGAAACACTCTGGCAGTGGTAGATACTAGATTTTGTGAGCCATTTAAGCAGGAAACATTCTTGCAAGAGCCCTAACATCTGCATGTTTAACTCCTTCCAGTATTGCTATTCTTCTAAAATTCTGATTCTCAAACACATACACCCTTTCTAGGGTCTTATGTTGGTCCCAACATGGTCTTTCTTGGCCTGAATAGAACTTCACCAGGTAAGTTAGAAAGAGCTAATGAGCTTTCTTGCTTATTCTTCAGGAAATAACTTCCCAATCTAAACTTTACTGCTCACATTGAAAAAAACACAATTTTACTAGTTCTTAACCTTAACTTTAAGGGGTATGTCAAGGCTGTATATTGTCACCCTGCTTATTTAACTTCTATGCAGAGTACATCATGAGAAACACTGGGCTGGAAGAAGCACAGGCTGGAATCAAGATTGCCGGAGAAATATCAAGAACCTCAGATATGCAGATGACACCACCCTTATGGCAGAAAGTGAAGAGGAGCTAAAAAGCCTCTTAATGAAAGTGAAAGAGAAAAGTGAAAAAGTTGGCTTAAAGCTCAACATTCAGAAAACGAAGATCACGGCATCCAGTCACATCACTTCATGGGAAATAGACGGGGAAACAGTAGAAACAGTGTCAGACTTTATTTTGGGGGGCTCCAAAATTACTGCAGATGGTGATTGCAGCCATGAAATTAAAAGACACTTACTCCTTGGAAGAAAAGTTATGACCAATCTAGACACCATATTCAAAAGCAGAGACATTACTTGGCCAACAAAGGTCCATCTAATCAAGGCTATGGTTTTTCCAGTGGTCATGTATGGATGTGAGAGTTGGACTGTGAAGAAGGCCGAGTGCCGAAGAATTGATGCTTTTGAACTGTGGTGTTGGAGAAGACTCTTGAGAGTCCCTTGGACTGCAAGGAGATCCAACCAGTCCATTCTGAAGGAGATCAGCCTTGGGATTTCTTTGGAAGGAATGATGCTGAAGCTGAACCTCCAGTACTTCAGCCGCCTCATGCGAAGAGTTGACTCATTGGAAAAGACTTTGATGCTGGGAGGGATTTGGGGCAGGAGGAGCAGGGGACAACAGAGGATGAGATGGCTGGATGGCATCACTGACTCAATGGATGTGAGTCTGAGTGAACTCCGTGAGTTAGTGATGGACACAGAGGCCTGGCGTGCTGTGATTCATGGGGTCGCAAAGAGTCGGACACGACTGAGTGACTGAACTGAACTGAACTGAACCTTAACTTTATATTATTATATCAAAGGAATAATACAAGATGCCCAGAAAGTCTATGTAATGTGCAAGTGAATACACATACATACCATATGTCTTTCCTGTGATATGCACACTATAGACATGTCAAACTTATAAACAAAGATTTTTAAGTTGTGAGGCTTCAGTTCAGTTCAGTTCAGTTGCTCAGTTGTGTCCGACTCTTTGCAACCCCGTGGACTGCAGCACGCCAGGCTTCCCTGTCCATCACCAACTACTGGAGTCCACTGAAACTCATATTCATTGAGTCAGTGATGCCATCCAACCATTTCATCGTCTGTCATCCCCTTCTCTTCCCGCCTTCAATCTTTTCCAGCATCAGGGTCTTTTCCAATGAGTCAGCTCTTTGCATCTGGAGAAGGCAATGGCAACCCACTCCAGTACTCTTGCCTGGAAAATCCCATGGACTGAGGAGCCTGGTAGGCTGCAGTCCATGGGGTTGCTAGGAGTTGGACACGACTGAGTGACTTCACTTTCACTTTTAATTTTCATGCATTGGAGAAGGAAATGGCAACCCATTCCAGTATTCTTGCCTGGAGAATCCCAGGGACAGGGGAGCCTGGTGGGCTGCCGTCTATGCGGTCACACAGAGTCGGACATGACTGAAGAGACTTAGCAGCAGCAGCAGCTCTTTGCATCAGGTGGCCAAAGTATTGGAGTTTCAGCTTCAGCATCAGTCCTTCCAATGAATATCCAGGACTGACTTCCTTTAGGATGGACTGATTGGGTCTCCTTGCAGTACAAAGGACTCTCAAGAGTCTTCTCCAACACCACAGTTCAAAAGCATCAATTCTTCGGCGCTCAGCTTTCTTCACAGTCCAACTCTCACATCCATACATGACTACTGGAAAAACCATAGCCTTGACTAGATGGACCTTTGTTGGTGAAGTAATGTCTCTGCTTTTCAATATGCTATCTAGGTTGGTTATAACTTTCCTTCCAAGGAGTAAGTGTCTTTGAATTTCATGGCTACAGTCACCATCTGCAGTGATTTTGGAGCCATAAATAATAAAGTCTGCCACTGTTTCCACTGTTACGCCATCTATTTCCCATGAAGCGATAGGACTGGTGCCTTTATCTTAGTTTTCTGAATGTTGAGCTTTAAGCCAACTTTTTCACTCTCCACTTTCACTTTCATCAAGAGGCTCTTTAATTCTTCTTCACTTTCTCTCATAAGGGTGGTGTCATCTGCATATCTGAGGTTATTGATATTTCTCCCAGCAATCTTGATTCCAGCTTGTGCTTCTTCCTGTCCAGCATTTCTCATGATGTACTCTGCATATAAGTTAAATAAGCAGGGTAACAATATACAGCCTTGACGTACTCCTTTTCCTATTTGGAACCAGTCTGTTGTTCCATGTCCGGTTCTAACTGTTGCTTCCTGACCTGCATACAGATTTCTCAAGAGACTGGTCAGGTGGTCTGGTATTCCCATCTCTTCCAGAAATTCCCACAGTTTATTGTTATTTGAGTCTTAGTATAATATTTATTTATAAATCAATCTATCTGATAACTTAAAATAATTGAATCTATTACTTATCTGGCCTCATAACAACCTTTTAAAAATAAACAACACATTGTAAATTTGAGCCACAAGTGGATACATGACCCATTAAAAATGGTGGAGCAGGGTAGTCTTTGTTCAATGCTCTTTTCATTAGAACATGAAGTTTAAAATTCAAAAGAAAAACAGGCACCCCCCCAAAAAAAACCCATAAACAACACAAAAATTAAGCTCAACTAAATACACTCTGGAATCTATAGAAGTGAGTTATTTGGTGTTCAGTCACTCAGTCATGTCCAAATCTTTGCGATCCCATGGACTGCAGCACGCCAGGCTTCCCATCCTTCACCATCTCCCAGAGCTTGCTCAAACTCATATCCACTGAGTCAACAATAATGCCATCCAACCATCTTACCCTCTGTCATCCCCTTCTCCTCCTGCCCTCAATCTTTCCCAGCATCAGGGGCTTTTCTAATGAGTCAGCTCTTCGTATCAGGTGGCCAAAGTATTGGAGCTTCAGCTTCAGCATCAGTGCTTCCAATGAATATTCAGGGTTAACTTTCTTTAGGATGTAGTGGTTTGATCTCCTTGCAGTCTAAGGGACTCTCAAGAGTCTTTAACACCACAGTTCAAAATTATCAATTCTTCGGCACTCAGCTCTCTTTACGGTCCAGCTATCATATCCATACATGACTACTGGAAAAACCATAGCTTTGACTACATGGATCTTTGTTGGCAAAGTAACGTCTCTGCTTTTTAATACACTGTCTAGGTTGGTCATAGCTTTTCTTCCAAGCAGCAAGTGTCTTTTAATTTCATAGCTGCAGTCAACATCTGCAGTGATTTTGGAGCCAAAGAAAATAAAATCTGTCGCTGTTTCCACCACTTCAAATTGTGGCAATTACCAGCATTAGAAACTGAATTTTACTAAAACACTTTCCAAACAAATACCAGCAGATTAAGTCAATACTTTATAACCAATTACCAAGTTATAATCACAGTGTTTATAGCTTTCCTCAATATAGATTAAATTAAGAAGTCTCTATATACACCAGAAAGGAAAGTGAAGTCGCTCAGTCATGTCCAACTTTGCCATCCCATGGACTGTAGCTACCAAGCTCCTCCGTCAATGGGATTCTCCAGGCAAGAGTACTGGAGTGGGTTGCCATTTCCTTCTCCAGGGGATCTTCCCAACCCAGGGATTGAACCCAGGTCTCCTGTATTGTAGGCAGATGCTTTTACCATCTGAGCCACCAAATTATTTCCAAATGGCTATCATTTTTCAGCATTTTAACTTGTGGTAAACATGACTTTAACATCCACTTTTTTCTCAAGTCAAAAATAAATTGTTTTATTTGTAAATCCAATCACATTTTAAAAGTACTAAAAGATAGTTCATGCATCTTTAAATTCATATTTGCCTTTATTTCATATTTTCTTATACTGGGGTTTCTCAAAATGAGATAATCCCAAATTCTTAAAATCGAAGGTTCCTTTTTATACCACAAGAAAACTTACTACCTTTACAGATATGTGTAGTTCCAAGATGATTGTGGCACCCTTATGGCAGAAAGCAAGGAAGAACTAAAGAGCCTCTTGATGAAAGTTAATGAGGAGACTGAAAAAGCTGGCCTAAATTCAATACTCAGAAAACAAAGATCATGGCATCTGGTCCCATCACTTCATGGGAAATAGATGGGGAAACAGTGGAAATGGTGACAGATTTTCTTTTGGGGGGGGGGCACTCCAAAATCACTGCAAGTGGTGACTGTAGTCATGAAATTAAAAGACATTCCTTGGAAGGAAAGTTATGACCAACCTAGAGTGCATATTAAAAAGCAGAGACATTACTTTGCCAACAAAGGTCTGTCTAGTCAAGGCTATGGTTTTTCCAGTAGTCACATATAGATATCAGAGTTGGACTATAAAGAAAGCTGAGCACTGAAGAATTGATGCTTTTGAACTGTGGTGTTGGAGAAGACTCTTGAGAGTCCCTTGGACTGCAAGGAGACCCAATCAGTCCATCCTAAAGGAAGTCAGTCCTGGATATTCATTGGAAGGACTGATGCTGGAGCTGAAACTCCAGTACTTTGGCCACCCGATGTGATGAGCTGACTCATTTGAAAAGACCCAGAAGGTGTGAAAGATTGAAGGTGGGAAGAGAAGGGGATGACAGAGGATGAGATGATTGGATGGCATCACCAACTCAATGGACATGAGTTTGAGTAATCTCCAGGAGTTGGTGATAGACAGGGAGGCCTGGTGTGCCGAATTCCATGGGATTGCAGAGAGTCAGACACGACTGAGCGACTGAACTGAACTGAAGAAGATTGTGATGGTGTTGCAATTAAAAAATTGAGGCCAAATAATCCAACAGAGTGACCTTGAAATTCTACTTAATGATGTCTAAGTTAAAAGTTTGTTTTTGTTAACCTAGGTACCTTTCAGGTTCTTGAACCCTCAAGTCTTACCTAGGCTAGCTCATCTTTTGGCTTCTTTGCTTCCTGTCTTGATAATTAGTGGAAATACACACTCAGCCTACAGCAAATTCAGGAATTTTATTCCCCATGAAATCCTTGTGAAAAGGTTGTTCCTCCACAAGACAATAATTTGTTTAAATCTGAAGTGCCAGTTGGAAGCAGCTTTGATTCTTTGGGGACTCCAGCACTCTATTAAGTACACTATTCCTTCACCAAACCACAGGAAAGCTAAGTCGACTTCCAAAGAAGTATAACTCGCCACCAACTCTCACTTGAGAAGACTCACTGAGGCCAAACCAACTTCATCTCTCTTCCCTTCAGTCCTTGCTATCATTTTGTGGAAATTGGGTGCTGAGGTCAGAATCTACTCACTTTATTTTTTTCAAGGCCTTGTCCCACAAATGAGCAAAGAGGAACACATTTTTAAAACTTGAATGGCTGTTTTATAGGCATATAGACTGTGCATCTATAGTGCTAAAGTAACTGTAGTTAAGAAAATATACTTTCTTTGTATCCAGATTTCTAAGCAGAGTGCTGTAACTCCCTTATCCAGCTGTTCAAGGCAGTAATCTTCCCAAGCTGTTTACCATTTTCAACAATAACATACTTCTGCATATCTGAAATATAGGAAACTTCAAAACAGACCTTTCATATTTCTATCCAGAACAAACATAAAAAAATACTTCCTCTTTCTGCAAATACAAGAAAGTTCAAGAGACTTATTTCAAAAGCACTGTAGCCTGCGTGTGCATCATTTCATCTTTATCCTTTTATGCCTACATTTGGGCTTCCCTGGTGGCTCAGTGGTCAAGAATCTGCTGTCAGTGCAGGAGACACGGTTTCGATCCCTGGGTTGAGAAGATCCTCTGGAGAAGGAAATGACAACCTGCTCCATTATCCTTGCCTGGGGAATTCCATGGACAGAGGTGTGTGGCCTGCTACAGTCCATGGGGTCGCAAAGAGTCAGACATGATTGAGCACACACACTTACGTTTACCGTTCAAGCAAATGTGGAGGTGGAGAGGGTAGTCTGGTAAAACATATGCCTCTAGCGGGAAATAGTCATTAGAAATCTTGAAGAAGTCCAGTCTCAGAGGAGCCCTTTTAAAAGAAATTCCATGAACTAGTGGATTTCCAAATTTGTCGCCATCATACCCTCCAAAAGAATTTTGAAACACTGTTATCTACCCACACATTTTTTAAGTTGATAGCATACAGGTTTATCATAAACTGAAATGTTTCTAAAAGATAGCTATGACAAACCTAGACAGTGTATTAAAAAGCAGAGACATCATTTTGCCAACAAAGGTCTGTATAGTCAAAGCTATGGTTTTTCCAGTAGTCATGTACGGGTGTGAGAGTTGGACTATAAAGAAGGCTGAGCACCAAAGAACTGATGCTCTCAAACTGTGGTAGTGGAAAATACTCTTGAGAGTCCCTTGGACAAAGGAGATCAAACCAGTCAATCCTAAAGGAAACCAACCCTGAATATTCATTGGAAGGACTGATGCTGAAGCTGAAGCTCCAATAAGAGCCGACTCATTGGAAAGAACCCTGATTGGGAAAGATTGAGAATAAGAGGAGAAGGAGGTGACAGAGAATGAGATGGCTGGATGGCATCATCAACTCAGTGGACATGAGTTTGAGCAAGCTCCTGGAGATAGTGAAAAACAGGGGAAGCCCAGCGTGCTGCAGTCCACGGAGTCACAAAGAGTTGGGCATGACTGAGAGACTGAACAACAACAAAATGTATTCTGGCATGTGATATATTGTATATCTGCTTCAAATATATTTTCTACCAAATACTCAATACTATGTATTTTAGGTCTTTTGATTTATAGACAATGTCTGCATAACCCGCACCTTACATAACAAAGCTAATATCTCAACTTGTAACTCAATAATGAGTAAAATGAAAAAAGAAGTCAGTTCTCATTGATAAAACAATTAGTTATATCCTAAATGTTAATACATCTTTGTGACAATTTTGTCACATCTGAATTTTAATTTTAAGGTAACTATGGAGAAGGCAATGGCACCCCACTCCAGTACTCTTGCCTGGAAAATCCCATGGACGGAGGAGGCTGGTGGGCTGCAGTCCATGGAGTCACTAAGAGTCGGGCACGACTGAGCAACTTCACTTTTACTTTTCACTTTCATGCATTGGAGAAGGAAATGGCAACCCACTCCAGTGTTCTTGCCTGGAGAATCCCAGGGACGGGGGAGCCTGGTGGGCTGCCGTCTATGGGGTCGCACAGAGTCGGACACGACTGAAGTGACTTAGCAGCAGCAGCAGCAGGGAGAGAGAGATGGAGAGACAGACAGCAAGGCAGACTGTCTACCTACATATTATTTAATGATTACAAATCATTTCAAGCATTTTCCATTTATTTACTCATTTTTTAGGTTCTAAAAGCTTCTACATTCACCTTTAATTGACTCCACAGGCACAATTTCAAAACAAGAAATTAAAGAAATCCCCCATGGTTTAGGGGACTAAAGGGCAATTTATTCCACAAAGGAAGAGAAATCAACTTTTTTGTGTTTTACAAGATTTGCATGTGAAAACGAATAAAATGACACTAATTCTACAAATGTGACATGAGAGTTGCACCTAGAATTTTAATCATTTTTCTAATCAGTCTTCAGGGCAGCAATTTAGAGGACTAAATTATGTGGGCAATAGAAATACAATTGCTATGTATTCCCCCAAATCCTACAGTTCTGAATTGCTTTCAAATAAACCGTTTGAAGGACTGTTAAGCCATTTTCGAATACCTGCTACAACAAGCCCATCATTGCTGTAGAGAGAAATAAGACGAAGAGAAGAATGTCTTCCTCTGAGAAACATGCAATCTGGTTGGGGAACAGGATTTACACACCAGAAACAATTAGGAAATCATTCCATGAACCCAACAGAACTGTTAATGCTATGAGGCATTTGGATTAAAAATATGGAACTTGTAATCTATCAGACCTGAGACTCAATTCTGGTTATAAATTACTTCTCACTGATCTCAGCTTCCTTGTCAATTAAATGGGAACAATCAATCAGGAAGACATGGATAGGCAAGTTACAGCTCATGGACCAAAGCCTGCCCAGAGCCTGTTTTCGCATGAGCAATGAGCTAAGAATAGTTTCCACAGTTTTAAATGGTTAAATAAAATTTTTTAAAAAGAATATTTGATAATATTTTTAAATATATAAAATTCAAATTTCAGTGCCCAGAAATAAAGTTTTATCAGAACACAGCCAGACTTATTTATTTACATATTGTGCAGAGAGGCTTTTGTGTTAAAATAGCAAAGTTTAATATGCAACAGAGTTCATTTGTCCTACAGAGTCTATAGTATTTTCTACCAGGCCCTTTATACAAAAATTTGCCAAGACATTTGTTGTAGAGAATTAAGAGAAACAACATGAATGAAATGATTAACACAAAACCTAGCAACAACAAGTAGTAAATATTATGATTCATTTGTAAGAAGCTATAATTTGAACCAAATGTACTATTTCAAAAAACAACTCTTTTTCTGTTTATAAGAGACTTATTTGAAGAAATACTACACATACAAAACTACATAAAGGCTTGATTCCCACTCATACAGTGACTGATTTGATATAATACATAATAAAATACTTTTAAAAGCCAGAAGGCACAAAGCACTGCATAGTTTGATCACTAACTCATTATTTGATAAGCAAAGGTAAACAAGGCTACAAAAGACAAGACTAACTCATTAAGTAACTGGCCATTAAGATTCTTTCAGAAAATGGAAATTTTGACATGGTCTAACCTATACCCATGCGGACACAGATAGAGCCTGTTCTGCATGCACGGCAGAGAACTAACTGCCAGAGGAATCACTGCTTTATTTTTTACTCCATAACATCTGAGCAAACGGAGACTCCATTCTTCAACCTCAGGACTCACACATGACATTCCATCTGCTAAGGACACTCTTCCCTCCACTCATCCCAGGCTCTCTTTTCCCACCGTCAAGTCTTCCCTTAAATATCACTCCTTCCATCACTGTATCCTAACATCACCTTTATTTCCTTCATAGCTAATTTATAGTTACATATTTAGGGAGCAAATTGCTTATGATTATCTGTCTCATCCACTAGATTCTGAACTCCAAGCAAAAAGCTATACAATCTGTCTCTGTGGTCATTATATGCCGGGCTCCTAGAAGACTGAAGGGTGACAATTACTACCTGGTGAATAAATGTGTGTAACCCTGGAAGTCACCTTTAAAAGATAGCTTGTCCTCAGACATAATGAAATGTAACAGAAGGTACTATGAGAAAAAGAGAAAAAAGGCAGCCCTTTTATTCTTTCTTTCAATCCAGAATCAGAAAAATACAATGTTTGTTAGTTGTTAGCCAGCTTTCAAAATTGACAAAACTATTTTGAGTACCTGCGATATTCAAGACACAATCCTAGACACCAGAGAAAGATAACTTTTTTACAAGCTAAAATGCTGACTCCAGAAGCTCACAGGACATACATAAAATTCTGATACAAGGCAGACTTTGAAAATTACAATAATGGAAGCACAAAATGTTACAGGGTTAAGGGAGGAGAAAAATGCTAATTTTGGCTGGAGAGATACAGAAAGTGTTCTTGGAGAATGTGAGATTTAATCTGGATCTTAAAGCATTATTAAAACTTCGAAAGGCAATTAGGAGGAACAGCATGCTTTCAGCCCAGCTTGAGAAAAGACACATTTGGGAAAGCTACAGAATGTGTTTAGTACCTTCTTCACCATTTTCATTTACTAAGGAAAAGTGATGGTTAAAAACATGGTTTCTAGAATCAAACAGTTTGAGTACAAATTCTAAATTCACCATTTATTATCTGTGTAACTGAGTAAATTATCTCTTCAAGGCTCAGTTTTCTCAACAGAGAAATGGGAATAATGATACTAACCTCCAGTCATTCTTGAGAAGGTTGTTTAAGATGAAACACAGCTTTTATCTCATGGTGACAGTCTGTGCCTGCCTTTATCTTTCATTGCCCTTATTATCTTTCCTTAGTACCTTACTATGAGAAATACTGTCCTGTTTCTTTTTTTTTCCTTTTTGCTTCCCTCATGCTATTCTGAACTAAGCGATTCCCTGGCAGCAAATTAAACATTTCTGAAACAGCGTGAGCACTTTAAAGCTCTGGGGGTGCCATTGTGTACAGAAGCAATACCTAATTGAATAGTAGCCTAATAGCCTCAGAAAGCTGTTGCAATTTAAAAAAAAAAAAAGAAAGAAAGAAAAGCTGATTTAAAAATAGGAACAATTCAGGCAGTGAGAGTATGAGCTTTATGAGTAGCCTTGACATTCTTCCTTAACACTTTTTTAAAAAGGCCAAAAAGATCTAGCAAAAAGTAAAATAAATATATAAATCCACAGTGCTCACCAATTCAATAAAATCAGAGTCAATTACTATGAACAGAAGTTTATATCCCTTGGAAAATCATTGATGAGGGCAAGGAAGATCTAAGCTAAAATAAATACACCAAGTCAAAGAATTAACGTTTCC
This sequence comes from Capra hircus, assembly GCF_001704415.2. Classification (NCBI taxonomy): domain Eukaryota; kingdom Metazoa; phylum Chordata; class Mammalia; order Artiodactyla; family Bovidae; genus Capra; species Capra hircus. Next base: position 103,939,377 of record NC_030811.1, read on the forward strand.
AAAAGGTAAAATGTTTTTAATATCTTTTATCCGCCCACCACCCCCTCTCCTCCGACCTCCCCACCCCGACCCCCAACCCCCCCCCCACCCCCCCCACCCCCGCCACCAAGAACACATTAAGTTTTTGCAAGAAAATATATGACCTTAGTCTCAGGATGTTAACCTACTGTTTTCTTGGAACAGGACAGGAACTGAATGTATATGAAAAGAGATGTCTACTTGACATTGCTGAAGGTTCTGATCTTGCCACTAAGTACCAGCTTTAGGAAGAATTTCCACTGGGAATTGAGGCAGCATCTAAAAATAGTTTGGCTGGTCTTCTGTCTTATAAAGTTTAGGTGCAGCCTTAACTGGAAGCAGAGGGATTCAAACTAGCATTTGGCTAATGATACTAATACAAGTCCTTGCCTGGTGGCCTACAGAGGGGTGTTGACTCTTTTGGAAGGAAGAACTGAAGGATCCTGGATGCAAAGTTACATATCTAAACCCACTGCAATATTTGTGTCTCTAGTGATGCTAGATACAAAACCTCGGCTGCCCCGAAATGTCATTTTAGTGTTATGATCCAAGCTTTTTTCCAACATAGCCAGTTTCCAACCACGAAAAGTGCAGACTTAAGGTTGGGTTAAGCCTTCAGGTTTACTGCCACCTGTCAGGGCCTCTCAGTACCACCCAACAGCGCTTTCTGCTATGATGGAAACATTCTATACCTGTACCATCCAATATAATAGCCTCCATCCCTGCTTTTGGGCACTTGAAATGTGACTAGGGCAACAGGAACTGACTTTTCATTTTGCTTAATTTTACTCAAGTAAAATAGACACATGGCTGATAGCTACTTATTGGACAGAACAGCTGGAATGCTAACCTTGCCATACAATACCATTGTCCTTTCTACCAACGTACTCTTTAACAGTTCCCAGTCAGCTTCAGTTTCACATTGTGTTGAAGACTGAATACTTATTCACCAACTTCTTTTCAGATTATGACTTTTTCCCTTTTCTGACTCATTGACCTGTCCTGTTTGTGTGCCCCATGCTGCCATGTCCTGCCCCCGGAGTCCAGCGCCCAGCCTCGCCTTTGCTGAGAATGGGCTTGTCTTGGTACTCTGTCTGGTGTATACTCCCTCAGAAACAATCTTCCTCCATCTCCTGTTTTAGCAAGATTTCACCCACATGGCCCTCAGCTATCTTCTCTTGGCTACTGGCAAACACAGCTACTTTCCCCCTGTGGACAGAGTTACACTTTAGGAACCAATATTGCACTCATACAAAATTATAATTTCCAGAAGTTGTGCTCTTAAACCTTACACCCCATGGCTTAATATAATAGAAATGGTCAACCCTGCCAAACAAAGATAGTTCAGCTCCACCTCTAATTCTCTGGTTCCCAGATTCTATTTTAGGCATATATTCTCATCTTAAACTTTAAGATTAGTCCTCTCTTTTCTACTCTTCATCTATAGTCTGCTTTCCACAGCCCAGAGCAGAGGAAAAATATTTCAGAAATTAAATTTTCTTTTTCTAAAGGTCAGTTATCCAGGTGTGAAAGCAGGCAAACTTTATTCCATCAGCAAATTTTTTGAATCATATTTTTCTGCACCGATAACAACACACTGCTTTATTCTAAATTACAAACACAAACAGCCGAGATATTTTCCCTATGAATTTCTATTTAATGCTAGTATGTAAACGGATACAAAGAAAGATGTAGCATGCATGTAAATAAACTGTATATCTATCAAGTGTTATTTCTATAAACAATGAAAGGCCAGAATGCTCTGAACTTTTATGATCTTACAACAGCATTTTAACTACCCCTCCCTTGTTTCTCTATACTTTAAGCCAAGTGTAATTTTATAAATGTATTTGAAACCAATTAGGGGAGAGTGTCTAGTGGCTCAGAGGTTAAAGCATCTGCCTGCAATGCAGGAGACCTGGGTTCAATCCCTGGGTCGGGAAGATCCCCTGGAGAAGGAAATGGCAACCCACTCCAGTATTCTTGCCTGGAGAATCCCATGGACGGAAGAGCCTGGTGGGCTACAGTTCACGGGGTCGCAAAGAGTCAGACACGACTGAGTGACTTCACTTACCTCACTTAGGGGACAGTGTATATTGTTTTCATATTATATTAGTCCAGATATACAGGAACAGACCCCAATCACCATGCATGTCCCAAGTGATGCCATCCAAAATTAATTGGGCATATAACCCAACTCAAACCAATCAGACATGGTTTCAAGCTAGAACTAAAGGAAGAGAGCTGGTCCTTCTATGGAGGGCTGCAGGTTATCAGGCCTGGCAGCCTTCAGCAGCCACATTCTCCACCATGTAGAGGCCAACATGCTAAGAGAAGCAGAAATACAATTCATTTTTCCTCCTGTCCCAAGGCCTAGTTTTCCTCTCCTTGCTTTACATTAGACATCTTAGTACAGGTCCAGTAGATTCCCTCTTTTCTGATTTAGTTCAAGTAATCTTTCTGCTATATGATTCCAATGATATCAATCAATACAATATTTTTAACAAATTTTAAAGTCACCCCTGAATAAATGCAACATTGTGGATAAGAATTAGAATTATATATGCAAACTCAGAAAATTAAACATGAAGGATCCCCAAGCAACTACATAAATGTGTGTGTGTATATATATATAATATGTTTTATAAATATATTAAAGTTATGAGAAATACAGCCCTTGAGATATAACTAGGCAATGAAAAGAATGTTATTTTGAATTCTCTGTATTTTGAAACTGTATATCACAAAAAAAGAAACTGTATATCACTTAAGATAATAAAGAATAGAATTTTTAAAGTATGTACAGCATGACCTCAGTTTTATAAAATTATTTCATATTATCTATCAAATATCTATTCATCCATTGATTTATATATTCATAGAGAATTGCTTGGTATTTATATAATGAAAAAATGATATTTTTTCTAAGGGCTATATTATTACCTGGTATTTTATTTTTTCCTTCAAAGTCTTATGAATTAAAATTCACAAGTCAAATCAGCTGACATATCTTATCCCAGACATGTCAAACATAACTACAAGTGTATGAATACATAAAAGCAAGAGAGAAAAACTAACCCAAGGAAAGAACCAGGGACTGCTCCATCAAGAATGCAACAGGCGCCAGTCTATGTCTGACGCAGGATACAGCATGCTTGGGGCTGGTGCATGGGGATGACCCAGAGAGATGTTATGGGGAGGGAGGTGGGAGGGGGGTTCATGTTTGGGAACGCATGCAAGAATTAAAGATTTTAAAATTTTTTAAAAAAATGTAATTGGAATGTAGAAAAAGAAATATAGTAGTTTTGATGTTAGCAATACAAGAAAAATAAGTAAATAAATAAAATGTCCTTACATTGCCAAAAAAAAAAAGAATGCAACAGGTTAAAAAAAAAGAAAAAAGATTGGAAAGTCACTACTTTTATTCTAAGACAAATTTTCAACTTGTTTTATAATATGTAAAGCTTTTGCACAATATATTTCTATTCATTATTCTCTTAACATGTATTCATACTCCTGGAATTTGTGGTCATGTTCTTCTTTGATTCATTTTCCATCTGTTTAACTATCTACCCTTCAAGAATAAACAAAACTTATATCATCCTTGGAATCTTCTCTGACCATCTCAATACCCAGGAACCTCATTTCCTCTCGGACACCATAGTCCTTTAGTCCTTATCTGCATTCCAGCAATGAGACTCTGAGACATGACATAGAATTTCATTCATTAAGTTTCTATGAATCAATCCTGCATTTCAAACTAAACTATTTACTTCTCTGAAGTCAGAATCCAATTCTTTTTTTTATATAGTTTTTTATTTTTTTAATTTTAAAATCTTTAATTCTTACATGCGTTCCCAAACATGAACCCCCCTCCCACCTCCCTCCCCATAACATCTCTCTGGGTCATCCCCTTGCACCAGCCCCAAGCATGCTGTATCCTGCGTCAGACATAGACTGGCGATTCAATTCTTACATGATAGTATACATGTTAGAATGCCATTCTCCCAAATCATCCCACCCTCTCCCTCTCCCTCTCCCTCTGAGTCCAAAAGTCCGTTATACACATCTGTGTCTTTTTTCCTGTCTTGCATACAGGGTCGTCATTGCCATCTTTCTAAATTCCATATATATGTGTTAGTATACTGTATTGGTGTTTTTCTTTCTGGCTTACTTCACTCTGTATAATCGGCTCCAGTTTCATCCATCTCATCAGAACTGATTCAAATGAATTCTTTTTAATGGCTGAGTAATACTCCATTGTGTATATGTACCACTGCTTTCTTATCCATTCATCTGCTGATGGACATCTAGGTTGTTTCCATGTCCTGGCTATTATAAACAGTGCTGCGATGAACATTGGGGTACATGTGTCTCTTTCAATTCTGGTTTCCTCGGTGTGTATGCCCAGCAGTGGGATTGTTGGGTCATAAGGTAGTTCTATTTGCAATTTTTTAAGGAATCTCCACACTGTTCTCCATAGTGGCTGTACTAGTTTGCATTCCCACCAACAGTGTAGGAGGGTTCCCTTTTCTCCACATCCTCTCCAGCATTTATTGCTTGCAGATTTTTGGATCGCAGCCATTCTGACTGGTGTGAAGTGGTACCTCACTGTGGTTTTGATTTGCATTTCTCTAATAATGAGTGATGTTGAGCATCTTTTCATGTGTTTGTTAGCCATCCATATGTCTTCTTTGGAGAAATGTCTATTTAGTTCTTTGGCCCATTTTTTTGATTGGGTCGTTTATTTTTCTGGAATTGAGATGCATAAGTTGCTTGTATATTTTTGAGATTAGTTGTTTGTCAGTTGCTTCATTTGCTATTATTTTCTCCCATTCAGAAGGCTGTCTTTTCACCTTGCTTATATTTTCCTTTGTTGTGCAGAAGCTTTTAATTTATTCTTAAACAGAGTTGTACCACAGCCTTCCTCCACAACTTTGTCCCCTCCAGTCTCACCTACTGGGGCTATAGTAGTTTCTCAAACACAGTGTTTGGGGATTGGAATTTTCAGTGCTTCAGGTTCCTCATTGTTAGGGGATTGAAATTTTATTTCACTCAACTAATTCCATTTTTACCTAATCAACTAAAATAGGGTATGTCCACTCAGACTTTCTATGTCACTATATTTCTCCATCTCTGTAACAAGGTGAAGGTGAGGTTGCTCAGTCGTGTCCGACTCTTGGCAACCCCATGGACTGTAGCCTACCAGGCTTCTCCATCTATGGGATTCTCCAGGTGAGAGTACTGGAGTGGGTTACCATTTCCTTCTCCAGGGGATCTTCCTGACCCAGGGATCAAACCCGGGTCTCCTGCATTGGAGGCAGACGCTTTAACCTCGGAGCCACCAAACTCTATGCCAAATCTTTCCATGATAAATGGCAATGTGACAATGTCTATTCCATACTCGGCTTCCTGAATTATTACCCCAAATACCCCCATGGAATATGGAAAAATATTTGAAGAAGACTCAGTTTTATGACTTCAGGCAAGCATCTACCTAGATAGGTCAAAAAGTAGTCATTTCTGAAGCTCAATAAAATGCTCCTGATAAAACTGTGGCACTGTCACAAATTGCAAATTGGCACAAAAAAAGAATCTGAAAAGATTGCCAAGACTGGCAGTCTGCCTTCCCTGCCCAATCACTTAAGAGAGTAACACCAACTAATTGTAAGTGCTCCAACATATGCGAGGCACACTCATCCTTTTATTTTTAAAACACAAAAGCAGCTTCTTGAAATAAACCAGTCCAGCCAAAGCATGTTACATTGCCAGAATGAGGGCGAGAATGAAAATAGATTCACAAAACTGATGTAAGATTTAAAGCTTCAGAGACGCTTGGATCAGATGAGAGAGGGGCAGGACTGGAGCACGCTCACCTGGTTCCAAAGACTCTCTCTCTACCCTGGTTATGACCTACCCAGCGATGAGCATATCAAATTTTACTGAGACAACCGAGTTACTCCATAAGAAGTTCGTGTGTTTTATGAAAACCCCAGTTCAAGATGCCTAATGAAGGATTGTTTGCAGCAGAAACACAAAGCTAAGTGATCTCCCCACCCCTGGGGCAGAGTAAGCATGCCTTATTTGGACACCAGAGGGAGAAATGGGCACCGATATATTGAACAGGCACACATACTTACATATTCTAAAAACACAGAAGAAAGAGAGATATTTAAGTATAAGTAGTCCAGCTGAAGTATCTCATGTTACTGGAAGTGGAATGTTTTTACAGAAACACATCATTGATATTTAGCAATAAAAGGGGATCTATAAAAATACTGTGTAGATCTATTCTCTAGACTTTGGACACTACTGACACATCTGATATGGAAAAGCAATCAAAATGCAAAATGACAAAATTTCTTATGCATAGAGTAGCCTTAAGTCCATTTTAAGGTTTTGTTTTTATTTTTTTTAATGTATAAAGAGACATACATTGTACTGCTTACCTAAGCAATTCCTATACAGTCAGTCTAAAGAGACCAAAATGAGCTAGAGAAATATTGAGAGATCCAAAACACAAAGAAAGCAATGCAAGATCATAAGTAATGGGAAATGGCCACTGAGATAAATAATTTAAAGGGAGCTACCTTGACCACAACAGAATTATAAAATGAACTGGATGATAAAAAGATCCACACAAACAGCTTTGGACCCTAAGGACAGTGTCCATTCTGATCCCAAAGATTCCACTTGGAATCAGTGGCTAAAGATGTAATAAGTCACAAATGCATTTGAACAAGTCCTCAGAACCCATAATATGGATCACATTTTCATGTCACTTTATCCCTCTATGATAGAAATCAATACTTTGTCTTGAGTTAGACTTCTGGGTGTGTGTCTCTGGGTGTGTGTCTCTGTGTGTGAATGTTTGGCTAACTGGATCCTGACCTCTTCTAAGACATCTCATTTACCCTTGATCCCCTCAGGAAACCTAAAGTAACAACTTGCATATAATAAAAATATGAATGCATAATTGTTAAATCAGGAAAAACTAACCTGTTCTGTTGAATAATGCTTGTAAGGAAAGAAGGAAATCTAATCTATTCTGAGCCTCAAAATTCATGGGGGCACAAAGTTACTGATGCAGCAATATAATATTTTAGTTTTCACAACCTAAAAGGTTCTAAGCATGGAGGTTAAGAGTACAGACTCTGGAGTCTGCCTAAGGCCACAACCTGTTCCACTTTCTAGCTGTATGAACTTCAGCAGGTTTTTGCAACTTCTCAGTGCCTCAGTTTAATAATACATAAAATGAGGATAATAATAACTACCTCACAGACTTGCTATGAATATTCATTGAGTTCATACATGTAAAGCACATGAAACAGCACCAGATGCAGAGAAATAGCTGAAGAAAAGTTAACTTATTTACTTGTTAATAGTTTTAGGGGACTGTCCAAGACAATGCCCTTAACTGCATTCTGACTGCCTGCCATTAGCAACTGGAAGGTTGAACACTTCGTCCCACCTTTGCAGGAGAGATCCACGACCAGGCCACGTAGCGTGAAATAACTTCCTCTCTGCTGCCTCTTAAAGGAGTCTCAACAGGAGATAAAGAAGGAACCGGATGGGGCTACCTTCCTCCTCGTTCTTTGTCAAGTCCTGGCCATCTGGCAAATGTCTGGGAACCATTATCACTGCACTTGTTGCTCTGGCTCCTCCCAGACTTGCTCTTCTATCCCTTGGCTCAATACCTTCTCAGGAAAGGGGGGTGTTGCATCCTTCACCAGGATAATGCAAACCCCAATTCCATCACCAAGTTTGGTGCAACACACAAACTGAAACACTTGGCAATCCAATCTCTCCATCTGCAAAATGGGGATAATAATAACTGCAAACATGTATTGAATGCTTAAGAGTCTATTGAGCACTGACTTTACATCATTTAAAATTCACACAATCATACAGTTATAGGTACTGTTAGTATCCAGTTCAGTTCAGTTCAATCGCTCAGTCGTGTCCGACTCTTTGTGACCCCATGAATCGCAGCACACCAGGCCTCCCTGTCTATCACCAACTCTCGGAGTTCATTCAGACTCACGTCCATCGAGTCAGTGATGCCATCCAGCCATCTCATCCTCTGTCGTCCCCTTCTCCTCCTGCCCCCAATCCCTCCCAGCATCAGAGTCTTTTCCAGTGACTCAACCCTTCTCATGAGGTGGCCAAAGTACTGAAGTTTCAGCTTCAGCATCATTCCTTCCAAAGAAATCCCAAGGCTGATCTCCTTCAGAATGGACTGGTTGGATCTCCTTGCAGTCCAAGGGACTCTCAAGAGTCTTCTCCAACACCACATTCAAAAGCATCAATTCTTTAGCTCTCAGCCTTCTTCACAGTCCAACTCACATCCATACACAACCACTGGAAAAACCAAAGCCTTGACTAGACAGACCTGTGTTGGCAAAGTATTGGCTCTGCCTTTGAATATGCTGTCTCAGTTGGTCATAACTTTCCTTCCAAGGAGTAAGCGTCTTTTAATTTCATGGCTGCAGTCACCATCTGCAGTGATTTTGGAGCCCCCAAAAATAAAGTCTGACACTGTTTCCACTGTTTCCCCATCTATTTCCCATGAAGTGATGGGACCGGATGCCATGATCTTCGTTTTCTGAATGTTGAGCTTTAAGCCAACTTTTTCACTCTCTTCTTTTACTTTCATCAAGAGGCTTTTTAGTTCCTCTTCACTTTCAGCCACAGGGTGGTATTATCTGCATATCTGAGGTTATTGATATTTCTCCCGGCAATCTTGATTCTAGCTTGTGCTTCTTCCAGCCCAGTGTTTCTCATGATGTACTCTGCATAGAAGTTAAATAAGCAGGGTGACAATATACAGCCTTGATGTACTCCTTTCCCTATTTGGAACCAGTCCGTTGTTCCATGTCCAGTTCTAACTGTTGCTTCCTGGCTTGCACACAGATTTCTCAAGAGGCAGGTCAGGTGGTCTGGTATTCCATCTCTTTCAGAATTTTCCACGGTTTATTGTGATCCACACAGTCAAAGGCTTTGGCATAGTCAATAAAGCAGAAGTAGACGTTTTTCTGGAACTCTCTTGCTTTTTCCATGATCCAGCGGATGTTGGCAATTTGATCTCTGGTTCCTCTGTCTTTTCTAAAACCAGCTGGAACATCAGGAAGTTCACGGTTCACATATTGATGACGCCTGGCTTGGAGAATTTTGAGCATTACTTTACCTGCATGTGAGATGAGTGCAATTGTGCGGTAGTTTGAGCATTCTTTGGCATTGCCTTTCTTTGGGATTGGAATGAAAACTGACCTTTTCCAGTCCTGCAGCCACTGCTGAGTTTTCCAAATGTGCTGGCATATTGAGTGCGGCACTTTCCCAGCATCATCTTTCAGGATTTGAAATAGCTCAACTGGAATTCCATCACCTCCACTAGCTTTGTTCGTAGTGATGAGCTTTACCTATATATAAGGAGGCTGCTTTATGGATAAGTCATGTAACTTGTCCAAGGCCACATGGCTGATAAATAGCAGCGTCAGGATTCAAATTCAGACACTCTCATACCAGAGCCTATAAAACACTACACAATGCCTGGCAATGCAGTAGGTGCTCTGTGAATGCCAGGTCTCTGCATCCAGTCTGGGAAGTCACAATAAACCTGGGTACTGGAAGACAATATAGATGTCAGTGCAGGAGTCCTCCTTATATCCCTGTGGCTAAGTTAGCCTCTAGTCTCAACTTGAACAGATTTTAAGCATGACTTCCATGCTCTTCATGGATTTTCCCTACTTATCCTTCTAGTGCCATTTCTCAACATCTCCATCCCCACCCTTAGTGACACCGTCTCCCAATGCCATGACCACTGAACTTCACCCCATCTGCAAGAACTTCTCTCAAAACCTTTTTAAATGTATGATGACCCAATCATACCTGTTCCAGATCTCTTCAGTTTACCACTCTCTGCTTTGAACCTTCTGCTTAGCTCCATTTCACCTGACTCTCTATTAAATATTTAGTTTATAAGGCATTTCTCTGTGGAGTCTCTTTTGATCTCTTCTCAACCTTCCCCCCAAAGAAACTGAGTGTTACTTCTGTGTCCTCCAGCTCCCTACAGTTTCCTATTATGGTTCTTAATACACTAGAAGGCAATGGTATATTTCACACCTGTGTTTCCTTCTAGACTCTAAGCTCTGTGAGGAGTCTAGCATGTCATGCTAGCAATTATCATTGCTTCCCCCAAGGCTTGATACACATATGTCTTTTTGTTGTTGTTTTTCAGTCACTCAGTCATGTTGAACTGTTTGCAGCCCCATGAATTGTAGCGTGCCAGGTTTCACTGTCCCTCATTATCTCCTGGAGTTTGCCCAAGTTCATGTGCACTGAATTGGTGATGCTATCCAACCATCTTATCTTCTGCCACCCTCTTCTCCTTTTGCCTTCAATCTTTCCCAGAATCAGGGTCTTATACAATATGTCTTTAATGAATATTTATTAAAAGGCAGGAAGAAAGGGAATGAGAAAAGAAGAATATAAACTATTTGCTTGCTCTTCTTCCAATAGTCATGTATGGGTGTGAGAGTTGGACTATAAAGAAAGCTGAGCACCGAAGAATTGATGCTTTTGAACTGTGGTGTTGGAGAAGACTCTTGAGAGTCCCTTGGACTGCAAGGAGATCTAACCAGTCCATCCTAAAGGAGATCAGTCCTGAGTTCATTGGAAGGACTGATGTTGAAGCTGAAACTCCAGTACTTTGGTCACCTCACGCAAAGAGCTGACTCATTTGAAAAGACCCTGATGCTGCAAAAGATTGAGGGCAGGAGAAGACGGGGCTGACAGAGGATGGGATGGTTGGATGCCATCACCAACTCAAAGGACACGAGTTTGGGTCAACTCCAGGAGATGGTGGTGGACAGGGAGGCCTGGCATGCTGTGGTCTATAGGGTCGCAAAGAGTCGGACACGACTGAGTGACTGAACGGAACTGAACTGAACTTCCATCCTAACTCCTCTATAGAGAAAATTTCAATAAACCTGGAGCATTCCAGGATGTTCAGCCCAAAATGTCTATAATTGCAGAGGTAGAAGGTGAATCCCATTTGGCCCTTTTCCTGCTCAAGGGTTTGGGAGTCCTCAGAAGTGAAGATATCAGAAACCCTACAGGACTGGATGGATGGATGGTTAGGTTAAGCAAACAAACACCTTCAAGTGAAAAGGAAAATGCCAAGACTATAAGAATATAGCTTCATCTGCCAGGTGCCAGAACATAAAATATTTCACTGCTAGAAGGACAAAAGCTTGAAGAAGAGAGTTTCCCTAAATGGTCCAAAAGGAATTTAATTTGTTGAGAAGCCTCACAGGGCACAGTATCAAGCACAGCTACTTGTCTCCCTCCCCACAAGAAGGGGAAAAAAATGACCAACACAAATCAGCCTGCCTGAACAGAGCTGATTCAGCTTGGATGGCAGGAAACTTCACTCAAATGCCAATCACCGGAATTCTAAGCTATCCAGAGGTTTGGCTGGACCACTGCCAGTCAGTACTATGACTGATATCTTTTTCTTCAGACATCGCAACATTCAAAAATAAAAGGAAAATATGTTCATCTGCTGTCACTTCAGCAGCTTTGCAGTTTTCCAAGGATCAGCCCCGCTCCTATTCTCACTCCCCTAATCTCCAGGCAAAGTAACAGCTTCTCCTTGACTAGGGGAGTAATCTCTTGTTAGTATATCAAGAACCCTTGGTTTCCTAATGTTTTCCTGCCAGGAATAAATCAGTGGATGTTAGTTAAATGCAGGACCCCATGTAGAACCCACTTTCTCTCTTTCTTGGTCCCTTCGATCTTTCAAGGTGTCAAAGACAGTGGAAGCCATAAATTCCCAGTCATAGACTGTCTCCTCTAAACCCCATGTTTAATGAGCACTATCTTTCATTCACGGACAGAGGAGCCTGGCAGGCTACAATCCATAGAGTCACAAAGAGTCAGACACGACTGAGAAACTGAGCACACCTGCGTGTGCGTGGTCGTGTGTGCACACACACTCACACTGAGGAAGGTAGGGAAACCACTAGACCATTCAGGCATGACCTACAGCAGGTCCCTTATGGTTACTCAGTGGAAGTGACAAGCAGACTCAAGGGATTAGATCTGATAGAGAGAGTGCCTGAAGAACTACGGACGGAGGTTTGTGACATTGTACATGAGGCAGTGATCAAGACCATCCACAAGAAAAAGAAATGCAGAAAGGCAAAATGGTTGTCTGAGGAGGCCTTACAAATAGCTTCTCAGAAGAGAAGAAGAGAAGCCTAAGGCAATGGAGAAAAGGAAAGATATACCCATTTATCAGCTAAAGGCAAGGAGAAAAAGAAAGATACACCCATTTGAATGCAGAATTCCAAAGAATAGCAAGGGGAGATAAGAAAGTCTTCCTCCATGATCAATGCAAAGAAATAGAAGAAAACAATAGAATGCGAAAGACTAGAGATCTCTTGAAGAAAATTAGAGATACCAAGGGAATATTTCATGCAAAGATGGGCTGAATAAGGGACAGAAATGGTATGGACCTAAGAGAAGCAGAATACACAGAACTATACAAAAAATATCTTAATGACCCAGATAATCACGATGGTGTGATCACTCACCTAGAGCCAGACATCCTGGAATGCACAAGTGGGCCTTAGGAAGCATCACTACGAACAAAGCTAGTGGAGGTAATGGAATTCCAGTTGAGTTATTTCAAATTCTAAAAGATGATGCTGTGAAAGTGCTGCACTCAATATGCCAGCAAATTTGGAAAACTCAGCAGTGGCCACAGGACTGGAAAAGGTCAGTTTTCATTCCAATTCCAAAGAAAGGCAATGCCAAAGAATGCTCAAACTACAGCACAGTTACACTCATCTCACACGCTAAAGTAATGCCCAAAATTCTCCAAGCCAGGCTTCAACAGTACATGAACCATGAACTTCCAGATGTTCAGGTTGGATTTAGAAAAGCCAGAGGAACCAGAGATCAAATTGCCGACATCTGCTGGATCATCAAAAAAGCAAGAGAATTCCAGAAAAACATCTATGTCTGCTTTACTCGGAGAAGGCAATGGCACCCCACTCCAGTACTCTTGCCTGGAAAATCCCATGGATGGAGGAGCCTGGTAGGCTGCAGTCCATGGGGTCGCTAAGAGTCAGACACGACTGAACGACTTCACTTTCACTTTCATGCATTGGAGAAGGAAATGGCAACCCACTCCAGTGTTCTTGCCTGGAGAATCCCAGGGACGGGGGAGCCTGGTGGGAGGCTTTCTATGGGGTTGCACAGAGTCGGACACGACTGAAGCGGCTTAGCAGCAGCAGCTGCTGCTTTACTCACTACGCCAAAGCCTTTGACTGTGTGGATCACATCAAACTGTGGGAAATTATCCATTCTCTGGAGTGTTTGAGAACCCTGATGCACCTTCTTTCTGTTCTCTTCTGTGAGAGGTCATAAGTCCAATCCATATCCTTATGTCTCCTTTCCCGAGGGAAGCAGGCTACAGGCACTCAACCCGAGTTGCACTCCCTAACTAGCAGTCACCACCCATTCTACACTTTTCTGTTCTTGACCAAAGAACTGGAATAGCATTTGTCTCTGCTCACTGCTCTTGATGACAAATCCCTAAGTCACTTTTTAAGGTAAAAACATTGCTCCCACTCTCCGTAGGTACTGAAGCCAGGGGGATTCAATGCTGACAAATGCCTGACTCCCTCCCAGCAGCCCCCACACAGGGGTTGACAGGGCTGGCTGTCGCTGGACAAGCCTTCAGGTTTTCTTAAAGTCAGCTCGTGATCTCTCTTCTGCAACGCGCGCTAAAGATTCTTCAAGTGATTAAGTGGAAAAATTATATGGATCGAATGAAATTATGTAAATAAAGTGAGTTACGTTCTGAATTTTGAGTCATAAACCTGAATTCTATGAGCCCTAGACCAAAATCCAAGTTTCTGGCTCTACCTTGATAAGTTTTAATTTAAGGTAAATCTTCCCTTGCCGTCACTAAATATTAGTTGCCTTCCTCCCTTTTAAAGTAGATATTTGGTTGCTTGCTCTCTATCTGACCAGGATACTATTACAAAGATATAGCAAATGCTGTAAAATGAAAAGAGGTAAAAATAAAACTCAAGTTCAAGTTTCAGTTCAGCTACATACAACCTTGCACCATAAGTTTTTCAGAGGTTTAGCTCTCACAAGCGTGTGAGACATTGTCTAAGCATAGTCTAAAGTAGGGGTCCCCAACTTCCAGGCCATAGCCCAGTACCTCCTGTCAGATCGGGGTGGCATTAGATTAGGAATAACATGCACAATAAATGCAATGTACCTTGGTTCATCCCGAAACCATCCTCCCCACTCCCTAGCCTGAAGGGTTAATAGGGTAGCAGAGATGTGCCTGCAAACGGGTCTCTCTGCTCAGGCTGAGCGTCCTTGCATACCAGGCATTCTGCCAAAGAGTCTGGACACAGCCTTGAGTTTAATGGTCCCTTGCAAACGAGGGAGCATTCCCTTCTTGAGATAAGAAGGAGATGAGGGCTTTGGGCAGACTCTTCAAGTAGACAGAGATTTCACTCCCCTTTGCTCTACGATAACATGTATGCACCTGCACTGCACTGAAAAGGCTTATTCTTACAGTCTGGAATTCTGCCTGGAGGGCTTTATAATAATAAACAGCAATTAGTTTGCCCCGTTGTTCCTCTGGCCAGAGTGGTGTCCTGTCTGTCCTTCGTATGTCTTGTATGTTTTATGTCATTTCACTCGTAATCTCCAGAAATCTCCTACAGGAACCAGTCTCTTGTTCCATGTCCAGTTCTAACTGTTGCTTCCTGACCTGTATATAGGTTTCTCAAGAGGCAGGTCAGGTGGTCTGGTATTCCCATCTCTTTCAGAATTTTTGGAAAATTCTGAAAGACTTTATTTTGGAGGGCTTCAAAATCAGAGCAGATGGTGACTGCAGCCATGAAATTAAAAGATGCTTGCTCCTTGGAAGAAAAGTTGTGACAAACCTAAACAGCATATTAAAAAGCAGAGATATTACTTTGCTGACAAAGGTCTGTCCAGTCAAAGCTGTGGTTTTTCCAGTAGTCATGTATGGATGTGAGAGTTGGACCATAAAGAAGGCTGAAAGTTGAATAATTGATACTTTTGAACTGTGGCGTTGGAGAAGACTCTTGAGAGACCCGTTTGCAGGCACATCTCTGCTACCCTATTAACCCTTCATCAGCCCATGGAAAAATTGTCTTCCATGACATCGGTCCCTGGTGCCAAAAAGATTGGGGATGACTGGTCTAAAGTAATGAAGAACCAGCTCCTGCATGCTTCTCCAGCATAGCCGAGCACCATCTGTTCTTTTCCTCATCCTACTCCAGCCACACCTGACTTCTTTCAGTTTTGCAAACAGAGACAGCTCTACCCTGACTTGAGGCTTTACTTCCTAATATGCAGCTTCTCTGTCATCTACCATAGTTTTTTCCTTAGATAACTCCTTCAATTTTATGTCTCACCTGAACTGTAGCATTTTCTGAGAAGCCTTTATACTCATGTTACTTTGACCCCCCTCTATTTTATGCTTTCATAGCAAACAGTACTTGAACCTTGGTAGCAAGCGTGACTGTGGTAATCATGTAAGTGTTTCTGCCTCTTCAGTGAAAACAGATTTTTGTCTGCTTTGATCCCTGCTCTGACCCCAGTACCTAGCTCACTGACTGGTATATGGTGCATCCTCAATACAAATTTAGTAACTCACTTCTGTTCTGAAATCCTCACCATTTTCAGAGGGGTGTGATTATAATACATTGTGTGAGAGCACTTCACAAACTGCAAAAGTAAACAGCAGATTGCTACAAAAATCAAAGTCACTACTTCTTATCCCTATGTTTTGAATTTCAAAAATCTCAAATTGTAACTGAATTTCTCGGGGCTGAAGGTATGTTTAAGCTTCCTTTATTACTGACTGAAACATGGCTGAGATGTGTGCACTCTGCCCCTCTCCAACAGTAGGAAGTAAAAGATGATGACAGGGGCCACTATTAAAATCTTTTTGTAGGGAACGAATTACCCCAAAACTTGGTGGCATAAAACAATGAGAAACATTTATTACCTTTCCCAATTTTTGTGGGGAAAGAAAGCAGATGCCTCAGTCCCTCTCCACATGGGTCTTGCCACAAAACAGCTTAATTGTCCTCACATAAGAAGGGCATGAGCCCCAGGAGGCCAGGAACATTGGAAGCCCATCAAATCTGGCTTCCACAGACCTTTCCCTCAGTCCAAAGTCACTGGCGCAGTGCTTTCTTCATGGATAATATGTACTTAAATGTTTGATGGGATCGAAAGCTGAAATCACAGATAAGTAGATGAAAGGGTGGGCCAAGGAGTGGATGCTACCTACTTTCTGAGCCTAGCAATGGAAAAATCAGAAGGAATGCTAAAGCAGTTAATAAGACTGCACATACATACTCCCCAATCACCACAGCCAAGGTTGCAGGGATTGGTTCGGGAAGAGATGCAAAACAAGTGTTAGCGATAGTTGGAGAGGATATGTGTCCTGGAGTAATTCTCTAGTATCTGAACCCAGTCTTCTCTTAATAATTTGTCTGAGAACAAAATGTATAGATAAATAGACTTGTCTAGTGTCAGACTTTATTTTTGGGGGCTCCAAAACCACTGCAGATGGTGACTGCAGCCATGAAATTAAAAGACGCTTACTCCTTGGAAGAAAAGTTATGACCAACCAAGATAGCATATTCAAAAGCAGAGACGTTACTTTGCCAACAAAGGTCCATCTATCAAGGCTATGGTTTTTCCTGTGGTCATGTATGGATGTGAGAGTTGGACTGTGAAGAAAGCTGAGCGCCGAAGAATTGATGCTTTTGAACTGTGGTGTTGGAGAAGACTCTTGAGAGTCCCTTGGACTGCAAGGAGATCCAACCAGTCCATTCTGAAGGAGATCAGCCCTGGGATCTCTTTGGAAAGAATGATGCTGAAGCTGAAACTCCAGTACTTTGGCCACCTCATGCGAAGAGTTGACTCATCGGAAAAGACTCTGATGCTGGGAGGGATTGGGGGCAGGAGGAGAAGGGGACGACAGAGGATGAGATGGCTGGATGGCATCACCGACTTGATGGATGTGAGTCTGGGTGAACTCCGAGAGTTGGTGATGGACAGGGAGGCCTGGCGTGCTGCGATTCATGGGGTCACAAAGAGTAGGACTCAACTGAGCGACTGAACTGAACTGAACTGATTGCAAAAGAAAAAAAAAAATGGTGAGAGGCTTCGAAACTGCCAAATTCTTTTTTTCCTGCATTATCCTTATTATGGAAATTTATAATTTAGCTACCCTGAAGAATGTTATGCAAATACATTAGACAATACAGGGGGGGATGTGAGCCTTTAGAATTCTTGTCTAATACAAGCATTGTTATAATTATCACTTCAAAGTTCTAGTAATAACATTATTTGCATTTTTCTTGACACTGTTTTTGGAAAGAATTTCTAAATACTTGAGTAAATATTTGTAAATTATGACCATGAAACAGTAAAGGCCATTCAGAGTAAGAAAGGAATATTGCAGACCAGAATTGATTACTTTAATATTCAAGCTTATTAGTTCACTCTAGAAACATAGCTCTGACCCTATGGGGGTTTATGATCTAATGAATCCAGGAGCAGGACGGTATTTCAGTGTGAATAAGCCAGAAATCGGGTAGTTATCCTGGACACCTTCTTCTCCTTTACCTCCCTCATGATGTCATTAACAGCCCTGGATCCACTCCTTACAGCCTGGACCATCACAACAGTCCACACAGGTTTCAACATACATGCTTTAAAGACTCTAATCCCTACTCCCCTTAACAACCACACTGACCTTTTAAAAAATGATTTGTCATGTCTCTCCTCTTTTCAAAAGTCATCAGTGGCTTTTTACATATTAAATACAGAATAAAGATGAATATTGTTAACATGACCTGCAGACTCATGTGTGAGCTGGTCCAGATGTAACTCTCCCATTAAACCTGACCAGAGCCCCCCTCACATGCTGTCCTCCACCAGCCTTTCTTTAATCCTAGAATATTCTCTTGCCATGTTATTCTCTGGGCTAGAATGTCCATCATTACACGCTTTCTTAAAAATCATTTCTTCAAGGACACCTTCTCTCAGTGGAAAGGCCTCAGTGGAAGTTAGTTCTTCCTATTATACACTTTACAGCCCTATAGATCACCTGGGTAGCTTTTACCACAGTTGATGACAACTGTAATTTTTACTCCTCATGGGACAAACGGAGTAGTGTTGATATTCTGTTTCCTCCATCCCCACCCTCGCCCTCACCATTCCCTCCCCAAGGGCACAGACAGTGACTCTTGTGCTTCTTGCTGGGCTTCCAGTTCCCTACATCAGGCTCAATGCAGAGCCCGTGCTCACTGAGTAGATGAACTGAGTAAATAAAGATTTCACATGCATGCCCAAAATGCAGTTTAGACTGTGGAAGAATTTGATGTACTTATTTAAGAAAAATTAAAAACCAAAAGGATAAAAGAATCAAGAATGTGTTGATGGATTCTTGTATTACTATCAATGGTTAGGACAGAAAGAGATAGAAGCTATTTTGGACAGTCAGAGAAAAGGGAATCTCAATCCCCAACTTATCAATAGTTGGGAGGTTTTACAGATACTAAAAATCTTTCTAGACAGACTTGAAATGTAAGTTTGTTGATGTTGGTTCTTTTCCATTAAGAAGACTTTCAAACAGTCAGTAGAAGAGGGGAAGGGGATAAAAGGAAGTAAGGGGATAATACAATGTGGCAAAACAATACATAACAGATTCACCAGGATTTATAGAGCATTCTCATTGCCTACATACAGACCACTGCTAGCTAACTTTCATTAAGAATCCATTTATTTAAGAAAAGCAGGATGGTTGTTCAATGCCTTACCTTTCAGTAGAATTAAAGAAAAAGTAGCCAATGCTCCTCAGAAATATAGGAAGTATTATATAGAAAATTACATTAAAGACATGAGACCTACTCAGATAATGCAAATGGAATAAAAATATTCATATTGAAAATATGGAGCTTACAGAACTTATGTTCTTTCTGTAGAAAAGTTAGCAGCAGATATTCAAGAATAAAGTGACAGCATTGACTATTGTCAGAAGTAATTCCGTGTACTTCAACTCTTTAAAAAAAGGCTTATATGCTTTGTATTCATTTTAACAAATTCTAAACATGAATTACATATTTCTATTAGGACCATCACATATAAAACAAAAGCATTTTAATGAGTTTTCTCCCCAAAATACCTAGAGGTACAAATCCACATTAAGGATTAATGACCTGTCAGCTTGTACTTAAAGGAGAGAAGAGACATTTCAGTTGTAGAAATTTAAAAATAAAAGAACCTGAAGTAAGAAAACTTATCATTTTTCCCTTTTGTGTCATAAAAAGAACTGACCTGATTTATTTGCTTTAAATTGGCCAAAAGGAAAATGTATTAAATGGTTGGCCTTTTAAGCAGAAATTCATTCTGATGACAAAATTAGAAAGCCTGGTCAGAAATACTCCTTTAGTCACTTAAATGATATAGCATTATTGTCAGAGTCAAGCATAGTATGAAATGGAAAGGCTATTTACATTTTAGATTTAACAAAATGTCCCCAATAGCTGTGATAACTTGGAAGGAGGACCTCATGCTCTTAGCCAAGCATGTCTGGTGGTAGGTACCATTAAATACTTCAATAGCTATTTCAAACCATCAATGCAATTTTATCCCTATTTTTCAATAGCATTATCTGTTTCAAGTAAAAATTAATGCTCAGTTTTGTGATTCATTTACGCTGGATGCACAGTCATGCCAGAGAAGCTCTATTTGGGATGCTATGAATCTCTTTTCTCCCCCTTTCAATGGAGAAGTGATGTAATGACAGCCAAAGACAGAATCCAAAGACAAAAAAGATCAAGCTGAATTTGAAACTCAGAAACTTCAGTGTTTAAATAGGTGTCAAATATGGAAGGTTTTGTAGTCTCTCAGCCCCAGTGTGCGTGACACAGCGACACCAGGAAAGCAACCCACGGCAAGAACCATGTGACTGTAGAGTCAGACAGTGTCTCACTTCCTTTTTGTGGGCATGCCTCACATAAAAGAAGTTAACAGATTCCATCTCTTCCCTTCAAAAGGAGACAATTTCCACTGACTAGACTGAGCAACGGTAATCTGAACCTATACTTGCTCCGTGAAAGCATCTATGTGATGGGAGAAAATAAAATCACCCAGTTTTGCCTATAAGATGAAAAATAAATATAAATATTTGAGTAATTTATTTCTTTAACTTTTAGTACAAATATTTAGTGTCACAGAGAAAGAGAGTACCTGGGGGAAAACGGCACACAGTGTCCTGATTTTAAATAGACAGTATGTACCCAAATCAACTTTTTTATAGCATTTTTGTTCTAGTCCTGCTCTGAACCAGGAATGGTTACAGGGCACATCATTAAACAAGAAGGTCTTAGAAACACCTTAAATCCTCACTAAATCTTTATAACATTCACAGTTCTATATACCACCAGAGTACATTTTAAAAGGTTTCCGAGACATAGAGTTGACCTAGCACCCTCTACCTTCCAGGTGCTTTACGCAGTCACTGACAGAAGTGTGTAAAAATCAATTTATGTTCAATAAGGTAAATGTCAATGATATCTTTAAACATGATGAACCAATGGCATAGTTTATTTCCAGACATTCAAATTTTGATAGCTGATGACCTTAAATATTATTTGGGCATGATCCAAAAGTTCAGAGACATTTAGTAAGCTATAATTAACTGGAAGAAAGTTCTAAAGTCATGACATTCTCTGCTCAGAAGCCTTCTGTGGCTCACAACTTCCTGCAGAAGGAAGATTTACTGGAATAGAAGGCACTTAAGATCTTGCATAATCTGGTTCTACACTACCTTTTTAGCTTGATTTCACCCTTCTCTCATCCATACCTTATTCTCCAAACAAATCTGACTATTTTTGGTTCTGACCACGCACCACATTTTCCCACCTCTGTTCTTAAGGGCTCCCCTTTCACTCCTGTTGACTCTTCAAGTCTAAATTCGGACACCCTATTCAGAAGGCAGTCTGACAGAATGTGTATCAAGATCATTAACATTATTTTACACACTTAACTCAGTCATTCTACTTCTAAGTCTTAGAAATAACAAGAGCTATAGTTTTTTTTTTTAATGTACGACAATGTATTTTACAATTACAAAAGGAGAAAAAAATCCCTGGAAGGTACCTAAGAACCCAATATTGAAGGATTATATTAAAAATCATTATTCGTCCTTATAATGGACTATTGGTTGGCTGTCAAAAGATCTTAAAAGGTTTTTAAGGACAAGAAGAAATGTTTAAGCCTTAACACATGGCAGAAATTGCATAGTATGATCTTAATTATGCAAAAACATGAGAAAAAGACTCAAACGGAATATACCAAACTGATAATATCAAGATAATTCTAGATCTTGATATTTGGTGTAATTTTTTTTTTTTTGCTGCTGCTTTTATAAACTCTCCTCTGCTTTAAAAAATTTCTGCATATATTACCTTTAAATCAGAAAACAAAATAACACACCAGAAAGGTTTTTTCAAAAAAGTATATATTTTAAGTAGATGCTCACATGCCACCCTCTGTGAAATCTTCTCAAATTACCCCTTGATAGAATTAATTTCTTATTTCTCTGGATCCCATACTAATTTTGCAGTATAGGATATTTCTTAATCACATTTTCTGCCTGCTATGTTTGTTGAATTTCATTGAAAAAGAAAAGAATAACATAAATCCATGTCTTGGAACTTCTAAAAATAGGCTCAATTGAAGAGGCATTTTCTATAGCTCTTAAATGGTACCTGTAATACAGTACCATCTTGTTCAGTAGAAGCACATCTGTCTAACATCAGAGTCTCCCTTATAAATGAAGAAACATCTGCAGCTTGTTTGAAAATTCACGCCTTAATTACAGACTTTCTTCCTACTAAATGCTGTACTAACATTATGGAACAAGGTGTGAAAATATATGCAGGGGTTAAAAAAATAAACCAGTAATTTTATCATAAGCACAGAAAGAAAAATCATGGCATAATTCTCCCAGCAAGACTATTCTGCTTTATTCCTCCAAATTGGATATACAGATGTTTGTATGAATTAATGTTATAAATTTTACATAATATCTTGCAAAATTACCAGCTTTGCTTTTTAAACATTAATATTTGCTATAGTTCTCTAAATTTGCAATATATACATATATATACACATATATGTATCTTTGTTATGGTTAGAAGATTGGAGGGAGTTGTCAGATAAAATATGTGAAACCTAGTTAAATTTGAATTTCAGATAAATAGTGATTCCTTTATTAGTATATGTATATCTTATTTGATATTTGCTATAATCTTTTTATACTAAAATATTATTCATGTTTATCTGAGATTCAAATTTAACTGGAGGTCCTGGGTTTTTATTTGCTAACTCTGGCAACTCTGGGTGGGAGAGTGATTGCATATTTAGAGATTTCGTAGTCTGGCTAAATAACCTCTTAAACCTACTCCTGGGTAGTATCTCATTTGAACTCAGCAGACAGTGTACTCAGATATCTGAATTCTCCGCAACCATTCAAACTAAGCTTTATAAAGAAAATCTACTAATATTGATTCCAAGGACTCACCAGGACTCCCTAACTTCTCCAGATTCCAGAGCCTGAACTCCCTCTTGTCAAGTCTATACGGAGAATTACACACAAATGATCAGGTTCTGCTGTGCCTTACACTATATTTTTATGCATTTGTACTTAACAGAGGAGCCCAAAATGTTTGCCTTTAGATACTCAAAATTTTTTTCAGAGTATTTAATGCACAGCAGAGAACCAACTCTAATATACCTTTTTTTTTTTAATAGAACAGCAGAGGGGATATGAATCTGCCTGCAATGCAGGAGACGTGGGTTCCATCTCTGGGTTGGGAAGATCCCTTGGAGAAGGGAATGGCTACCCACTCCAGTATTCTTGCCTGGAGAATTCCATGGACTATATAGTCCATGGGGTCGCACAGAGTCGGACACGACTGAGCAACTGACTTCTTTCTAGAGGGGATATGTCTAGAATTTGTTGTTGCTGGATTCTTCCTCAACATTAAGCCACTTTTCTTCAGATTTTCTGACTACTGTGACTTCATTTTCCTCGGTCCATTTTCTAACGTCCCAGAGGCTGCTTAAAATCAACATGCCATAAGATGAATTCTTTTTCCCAACTTTGTTCCCCGAAACTTCTCTTTCCTGTATTCTCAATTACTCATTCAGAAATTGCAATAAGGAATCACAGATATATTCTCAATTCATCCTTTCCAACTATCCCTTCCTCAATCCTTATCAGTCAGATCTTTTCCGTTTCACCTCTTAAATATATCTGTTAGTGGTCCTTTTTCTTTTTTCCATCCTCACTGTCCCTGCCTTAGCCTAGGCTCTCCTCAGGTATCTCCAGACCAGTGTTTCTCAAATTTCACTGTGCACATGAATCACCTCCAGATCTTGTTAAAATGTTAAGTTCTGAGAGCATGGGTAGGGTGAGGTCCTGGAATTTTTATTTCTAACAGATCCCTGCTGATACTGATGCTGCTGGTCCAGGAACCACAGTTTGAATACAGCAAGGCTGTAGGTTATTTTTATAGGCTATCAGCAAATCTTTCTTCCATTCCAACTAATTGCCTCACTGAGGTCACTGTTCTGGGTAAAATTTTCCTATGACTCCTTTTGCCTACTGAATTATGAAGACATAAAGCACCTAGGCTATCGTGACAGTTTCACAACCCACTCCTGTCCAGCTCCCAGATTCAGATTCTAAGCTGATCCCACTTGACTTCCTTCTGCTTCTGAAACTCTCCTTTCCCACTTTTGTCCTTACAGTAATCTTTGCCTCTAATGGCTCCTTCCTCCTGCTAAAGTTCAAATGTCACATAGTCTGTGAAACTTTCTATCGCCATTCAACAGCACCTAATACAGTTAGCTACATTTCCCACAACAGGGTGTCTTCACAAGCCACGTTGTGCATGCACTGATAACAATAATATACAAGGCTCACTATGTAAATTATGTGTAATACACATGATTGTGTCTGTTTTATGTGTATTCCTCATAACAATCCTGTAAGGTAAATACTATTATATCCCCACTTTATAGACCATGTATATGTGCATGTTAAATCACTTCAGTCATATCCAACTCTATATGACCCTATGGACTGTAGCCTGCCACGCTTCCTCTGTCTGTGGGATTTCCCAGGCAAGAATACTGGAGTGGGTTGCCGTTTCCTCCTTCAGGGGATCTTCCTGATCCAGGGATCAAACCCACGTCTCCTGCATTGGCAGACAGGTTCTTTACCGCTAGCGCCACCTGGGAAGCCTCTACAGACCATGAACAGGGTAGCAATGGCACATTTGCTCAGATCACACAGTTTTTTCATATCAGAGCCAGTTTTCAAGCCCAGGCAGTCTGCTCTCAGAATCCAGCATCTTAACCATCGCACCACACTAC
The DNA here is from genome assembly GCF_001704415.2 of Capra hircus. Classification (NCBI taxonomy): domain Eukaryota; kingdom Metazoa; phylum Chordata; class Mammalia; order Artiodactyla; family Bovidae; genus Capra; species Capra hircus. The sequence continues at coordinate 103,963,926 of NC_030811.1, forward strand.
CTGTATACTTATATCTCACTTCAAGTATCAGAGTGAATCATATGAACTCCTAGTATTTCATTCTCATACAGCTATAAAATAGCAATCTCCTATGATTCAACATTTTCAATAAATTAAGAATAACACATGGACAGATGCCACGTCTTTTTCTCCATAAAAAATTCCCTTGATTAAGCACAGGTCTAGAACATACCTGATACTTAATTAGTCTTTGTTAAATGAAGCAAAGATAGCTCCATTTACTGAGAAGTGAATGCATGCTGGGCACTATACCAGGTGCTTCATACACACTCTCATATTTAAATCTCATTACAACATGGACTATGGATACTATTATTTTCATAATATAAACTAACTCTTTAGTTCCTAGGGTAAATGCCTATGGACACACAGCCAGTGACACAGCAAAGAAGTACCCGATCCGACCTGCCCTAAGGGACAAGTTGTCAGCCTTCAGTGTTAGGTTGAATAGGACCTTGAAGAATATCTATCTTTTTCACTAAGTCAAACATGAGTTCTGGCTTTTAAAAAACTTACATATTTTAGGATGAGGATAAAAACAAAGCTTCTTTGTCAGCTGGCTTTGTATTTTTTTAATTTGAAATATACACGAAAATAGAGACAAGAACAAATAATCTCCCATGGACCCATCACCAAGCTTCAGAATTATCAAGATTCTTGATTTCATTTACCTTCCCACACTTTATTTGTGTGTTATCACTGAACAATTTCAAAGCAAGCCCCAAATATCATATCATTTCACATGTAAATTCATCAGTATATATCTCTAACAGATGTGTTAAAATAGCCACAAGACAGTTATCACACTTAACAAAATTAATATTCCTTAATATGATCTAATACCCAGTCCATGTCAAAAAAATGTCTTCTTACAGTGATGTGTTTGAATTAGAATATGAGCAATGACTACCCGTTACACGTGACTGTTATGTATGTTGTTTCCTTTCATCTGTAATGACCCCCCCTCCCTTTTCCATTCACAACTCCTTTATTTGTTGAAGAACTGATAGCTAAGTCTGAAAGTGTTAGTCTCTCAGTCATGTCCAACTTTTTGTGACCCCATGGAATATATCCTGCCAGGCTTCTCTATCCATGGAATTCTCCAGGCAAAAATATTCTCCAGAGGATCTTCCCGACCTAGAGATCAAACTCAGGTCTCTTGCATTGCAGGTAGGTTCTTTACCATCTAAGCCACCAGGGAAGCCCAAGGGGCTTAATTACATTCAGGTTCAATCATTTTTGACAAAAATCTTCACAGGTGGTGCTATATATATCTTATGATGCTAATAAGGATGCACTAAGAGTGAAAAGGGGAGCCTGGTGGGCTGCCGTCTATGGGGTCGCACAGAGTCGGACACGACTGAAACGACTTAGCAGCAGCAGCAGCAGCAGGAGTGAAAAAGTTGGCTTAAAGTTCAACATTCAGAAAACTAAGATCATGGCATCCGGTCCCATCACTTCATGGCAAATAGATGGGGAAACAGTGGAAGCAGTGTCAGTCTTTATTTTGGGGGCCTTCAAAATCACTGCAGATGGTGACTGCAGCCATGAAATTAAAAGACACTTACTCCTTGGAAGGAAAGTTATGACCAACCTAGACAGCATGTTAGAAAGCAGAGACTACTTTGCCAACAAAGGTCCATCTATCAAGGCTATGGTTTTTCCAATGGTCATGTATGGATGTGAGAGTTGGACTGTGAAGAAGGCTGAGTGCCAAAGAATTGATGCTTTTGAACTGTAGTGTTGGAGAAGACTCTTGACAGTACCTTGGCCTGCAAGGAGATCCAGCCAGTCCATTTTAAAGGAGATCAGTCCTGGGTGTTCATTGGAAGGACTGATGCTGAAGCTGAAACTCCAATACTTTGGCCACCTCATGCAAAGAGTTGAGTCATTGGAAAAGACACTGATGCTGGGAGGGATTGAGGGCAGGAGGAGAAGGGGACAACAGAAGATGAGATGGCTGGATGGCATCACCAACTCGATGAACATGAGTTTGAGTAAACTCCAGGAGTTTACTGGTGATGGACAGGGAGGCCTGGTGTGCTGTGATTCATGGGGTGGCAAAGAGTTGGACATGACTGAGTGACTGAACTGAACTTACTGAATGTCTGGTGGTCCTAAATTTAGCGAGGTTAAGATTGATCAGTAGGTTCAAGAAGTGTCAGCCTGATCTACTAATTACTCTGTGCTCCAACAAATTTTATCAAAATAGTTTAAGTCATTAACTTTTGTTTTCAATGACTAATTTTTAAGAGTTTTAAAATGATCATTTTTTCTGATTATATCATTTCTTTTGCATTTATAAGCTGGAATTCTTATTGATTATCAACCAACCACCCATTATGTTGCTCAGCAAATGGGTCAGGGTACAATGCAGAGATATCAAATGCAGGATTCAGTATTGGCTTGGAAACTGATAAAAGTCTCTAGTGTTAAAAATTATTATTCATACTGCTGCTGCTACTGCTACTGCTGCTGCTAAGTCACTTCAGACATGTCTGATTCTGCGTGACCCCATAGATGGTAGCCCACCAGGCTGCCCCGTCCCTGGGATTCTCCAGGCAAGAACACTGGAGTGGGATGCCATTTCCTTCTCCAATGCATGAAAGTGAAAAGTGAAAGTGAAGTCATTCAGTCATGTCCAACTCTTAGCGACCCCATGGACTGCAGCCTACCAGGCTCCTCTGCCCATGGAATTTTCCAGGCAAGAGTACTGGAGTGGGTTGCCATTGCCTTCTCCATGTATCATGTTAGGTTGGTACAAACGTAATTGTGGTTTTACATTGTTGAACTCTGCTGTTTGATACTGGAATACGTTCTTAAATAAATGTGGTTATGTTATATATACATCATTTTAATGCGCATTTCTCACTTTATGATTTTTTGCTAATGACACTACTTGCTGTTTATTTTATTTTATTATTTTTAAAAATATTTATTTATTTAGCTGTGCTGGGTCTTAGTTATAACATGTGAGCTCTTGGTTGCAGCATATGAAATCTAGTTCCCTGACTAGATTCCTGGGCCCTCTGCATTGGGAGCTCAGAATACTAACCACTGGGCCACCGGGGAAGTCCCTTATGTTTATTTTAGACTAGGGAAATGATGTTACACAAAAAGCAAATTCAAGCGACCTTCTTATTCAAGTTCAAAATGGGCCATAAAGCAGCAGAGATAACTCGCAACATCAACAATGCATTTGACCCAGGAACTGCTAATAAATGTACAGTGCAGTGGTGGTTCAAGAAGTTCGCAAAGGAGACAAGAGCCTTGAAGACGGGAGTGCAGTGGCCAGCCATCGGAAGTTGACAAGCATGCAACAATGACCAATTAAGAGGATCATCAAAGTTCATCCTTTTATAACTACACAAGAAGCTGCCAAAGAACTCAATGTCAACCATTCTATGGTTCAGCATTTGAAGGAAACCGGAAAGGTGAAAAAGTTCAGTAAGTGGGTACCTCATGAGCTGACTGAAAATCAAGAAAATCGTCATTTTGAAGTGTCATCTTCTCTTACTCTATGCAACAACAACGAACCATTTCTCAATCAGATTGTGATATGTGATGAAAACTGCATTTTATATCACAACTGGTAACAGCCAGCTCAGCGGTTGGACCAAGAAGAAGTTCCAAAGCACTTCCCAAAGCCAAATTGCACCAAAAAAAGTCATAGTTACTGTTTGGTGGTCTGCTGCCTGTCTGATCCACTGCAGCTTTCTGAATCTTGGCAAAACCATTATATCTGAGAAGTATGCTCAGCAAATCAATGAGATGCACTGAAAACTGCAATGCCTGCAGCCAACAATGGTCAACAGAAAAGGGCCCAATTCTGCTCCAAGACAACGCCTGACCACATGTTGCAAAACCAGTGCTTCAAAAGTTGGACGAATTGGGCAACAAAGTTTTGCCTCATCCGCCACATTCACCTGACCTCATTTAACTGACTACCACTTCTTCAAGCATCTTGACAACTTTTTGCAGGGAAAATGCTTCCACAACCAGCGGCAGGCAGAAAATGCTTTCCAAGAGTTTGTCAAATCCCAAATCACAGATTTTTACACTATAGGAACAAACATGCTTATTTCTTGTTGGCAAAAATGTGTTGATTGTACAACTAAAAAATGTGTTGGTTCCTATTTTGACTAATAAAGATGTGTTTGAGCCTAGTTATAATGATTTAAAATTCACAGTCCAAAACCACAGTCCAAACAAAAAATTATGTTTGCACCAACCTAATAACATCGAATCACTATGTGCATGTGGAACTAACATAGTGTTGTAGATAAACTATACTTTAATTTAAAAAGAAAAAGGATGCTGGGACTTCGCTAGTGGTCCAGTGCTTAGGACTCCATGCTTCCATTGCAGGGGGCATGGGTTCAATACCTGGTAGGGGAAATGAGATTCCTCAAGCAGCTTGCTGTGGCCAAAAATAAATAAATAAAGATAGTGAAACTGATGTTTATAGCAATGAAAACACTTGCCCAAAGTCACACAAGTAAGCAGTGAATCAGGGCTCAATCCCAGACAAGTCTATGCTCCTGGCATTCTGTATTATCCATACTAGGACAAATTAAAAAGTCCTCCATCAAATTATAATTGACATAGACTTCAAAGGGTACTTGGTTATTCAAAGAACATTTAGGTACTGATTCAATAAACATTTATCCTGTTCAAAGTAGGATTTTGCTAAGTAAGTAAGCTTTCTTTTCCACATTAAGAAAGAGATATTTGATTACCCGTTGTTTGACCAATTCATCAACTTTGGAGATCTACACATACAAAAAAAGTAAAACCATAGTTAAGAGGTCATAATACTGTGAAGAGAAATTTAAATAAAAATACTGTCCTCATCACATTAATATAGCCAACCCAACAAAAATATGGCCTTTTCTTTATGAATCCACATAATAAGCTGCTATGCTGGGCATTGTGTAAAAAACATCATCCACATCATTTTCACAGAGCATCAGATAAAAAAATTCATAGTATCTGGGAGGAGAATATAGCTAATGAAAATACATTATCAGTTCTTGTTTACCTATTCATTGACAAAGGAAATTGGGTCCCAAAGAGAAATACAAGGGAAATTTTAAACTGAAAGTATCTGAGGAAATTAAAGTCAAGCATCTTGGTTCAGGATAAGTAACAGAGGTCTCTACCATCTGTGACAGAGGTCTCTACCATCTATAAGCAACAGAGACCTCTACCGTCCTTAGGATATAATAGTGTCAACATAATCTTTTCCATTCTATTTACCTATATTTAGTGGGCTCATGATGACTATAAGTTTTAAAGCCATTATGTTTCCCATTCTTGGAAATAGCATGGGACATTGGCAAAAGCCTCACCCTTTAGTTCAGCAGACTTAGCCCCTAATTCCCACACCCACATTAGCTACTGGCTTCAGACAAATATATATGTATGAACAGATTGGATGAGACAGTATAAAACCACTCCTATTTCATATTGTCTATGATTTTTTCAGTGAAGTGAAAATGTTAGTCACTCAGTCACGTCTGACTCTTTGAGACCCCATGGACTGTAGTCCGCCAGGCTCCTCTATCCATGAAATTCTCCAGGCAAGAATACTGGAGTGAGTTGCCATGCCCTTCTCCAGGGGAATCTTCCTGACCCAGGTATTGAATCCAGGTCTCCCACATTGCAGGCAGACTCTTTACCAGTTGATTTTGTTAAGTGCTACCCAGAAAAATGTACACTTTGATGAAATCATTCCCTGAGAAACATGTGAACAAGTTTATTGGGTATTATGAACATCATATTCAATGTAGCCTCACTAGCAGAAAATTAACCTCAGAGAGCAACAAATACAGAAAAATGTACAGGCTCCAATCTCCTGGTACTAAATACCCAAGACAAAGAGAACAGTAGAATTTGAAAAGATTTGGTGCAAATCATAATACTTCAATATTTTGTTCCATAATTTCACATTTCTCCTTTGAGTCATTCAAAACATAACATCAATAAAAATGTCCATGTTTAGAATAAAATAAAGTTTTCTCTCCTTCATCTTTAAATATATGTCTGCTTTATAGTAGGAGATAGACTCATTTTAAAGATGGCTTATCATGTATACAGGCCCTGCTCACAGCCTCTTCCAGGAGGGAATGTGCTGCTTACAATTCCCAGGCATGGTATTTGCTAAGTCTTCTGCCTGGAGATGAGTTGATCAGAGATAGAAACATGAACCATTCACAAGCAATACACACTTAGGAACTGACCTGTGAAAGGACCTGTTACTTAAAATAAAAATGGAACAGATATAAGAAATAATTTTTGGAAAATCTAAAAGACCATTAATAGTTATTTGGGAGAGCTAAAACCAGAGAGATGGGAACACCAGATCACCTGACCTGCCTTTTGAGAAATCTATATGCAGGTCAGGAAGCAACAGTTAGAACTGGACATGGAACAACAGACTGGCTCCAAATAGGAAAAGGAGTATATCAAGGCTCTTATATTGTCACCCTACTTATTTAACTTCTATACAGAGTACATCATGAGAAACACTGGACTGAAAGAAACACAAGCTGGAATCAAGATTGCTGGGAGAAATATCAATAACCTCAGATATGCAGATGACACCACCCTTATGGCAGAAAGTGAAGAGGAACTAAAAAGCCTCTTGATGAAAGTGAAAGAGAGTGAAAAAGTTGGCTTAAAGCTCAACATTCAGAAAATGAAGATCATGGCATCTGGTCCCATCACTTCATGGGAAATAGATGGGGAAACAGTAGAAATAGTGTCAGACTTTATTTTGGGGGGCTCCAAAATCACTGCAGATGGTGACTGCAGCTATGAAATTAAAAGACACTTACTCCTTGGAAGGAAAGTTATGATCAACCTAGATAGCATATTCAAAAGCAGAGACATTACTTTGCCGACTAAGGTCCATCTAGTCAAGGCTATGGTTTTTCCAGTAGTCATGTATGGATGTGAGAGTTGGACTGTGAAGAAGGCTGAGCACTGAAGAATTGACGCTTTTGAACTGTGGTGTTGGAGAAGACTCTTGAGAGTCCCTTGGATTGCAAGGAGATCCAACCAGTCCATTCTGAAGGAGATCAGCCCTGGGATTTCTTTGGAAGGAATGATCTAAAGCTGAAACTCCAGTACTTTGGCCACCTCATGCGAGGAGTTGACTCATTGGAAAAGACTCTGATGCTGGGAGGGATTGGGGGCAGGAGGAAAAGGGGACGACAGAGGATGAGATGGCTGGATGGCATCACGGACTCAATGGACGTGAGTCTGAGTGAACTCCGGGAGTTGGGATGGACAGGGAGGCCTGGTATGCTGCAATTCAATGGGTCGCAAAGAGTTGAGCATGACTGAGTGACTGAACTGAACTGAAAACCATAAGATTCAGAGTAAGCTGAAAGAATGAAGGGCCAGAGACAATCAGTAAAGAAACCCTAGTTAGTTTAAAAGGCATAATGAAAGTAAGAGGAAAGCAAAGCTTCTATCAGAGCTGCCTGTGTGAGAGAGAAGAAAGACAGAAAGTCAACAGAGAGGCTTGGATTTCTCACAGCATTCTCACTGAAATTCTGGGCATCGTGAATCCTTACTCTTAATATTCTCTTCCTTGAAATAATCTGAGTAAATGATAGGTCTCCATCCACCCATTTGAGGTTAAGGAACAGGTTTAGTTTGGGAACAGATTCATAGTCATACAAAAGAGTCGCATAGAGAAGTTTCCAATGACTCCAAATGTTCAAATGTCAGAGTCATCAGAAGAGGTGATGTGAACGAGGTGGGGAGAATAAAGCTCCCTTGCTGGTCTCTCTGGGAGACTCAGAAACCATGATGCTGTGCTCTCCTGGAAACAAAACCAAACAAAGAAGCAACAGTAAGGACTGGATTCTCTTGACAAGGCCTCCTTACCTGGCATCATCCCACCTAGTTAGTAGTGGTCAAACCCAATGGAATTTTCAAGAGAAATGTTAGTACATCAAGACATAAAAGGAATCCTCCATCTCTAAACCAGTGAAAGGTATTATACTACAGCAAGATTTGTGGGAGAAGAGTAAATTAAAAGAACCATTCTGTTATTTATTTTTATGAACACCAGGTTATTGCCTTAAACATGTACACCCATGATAAAAGTTTTTCCCAGAATTCTGGTAAAATGCGGCAGTGGGTCAACCGACGGTGTCGGCTTATTCCCCAAAATACATGATGGGAGCACCTAAACACACCAGTGAAACCCAGAGCTCTTTAACCAGATTTAAGCAGCAAAGAGATTTTACAGTTCAATTTTTCTGTGGCCTCATGCTCTCTTTGGTGTTCTGGCTTTAAAAATGCCAAGGTCCTATATTGCATGCATGCCTAACGCATGAGTATAAGACATTTTCTAGCCATTTTCTTAGGCCATTTTCTTAGGAAATACTCTTGAGTGAGAAAAAATGGACAATCTATTGACAATAAAAGCACGTTTTACTTGTTTTGAAAGGAACCACCCACAGTGACAGTGGGTTGGAATCTATCCATCCTCACTCTCCAGGTTTCTGCACAAGGCCATAAGAATTTTGTGAGAATCATCATAAGAAAAAATATACCAGGTCACATCTGCTTTGAGGTATCATTTTATAAGCCAGAGGTGATCATACCAGAAAGAGCTCTCAACACAAGGGACATATTTTATCTCCACTGTTTGCTACCTCTGATCCAAAGTTTAAGGGGACTCTTGACTTTCTGAAAGGACACAGTCCAGAAAATAATAGAAGAAAATTCCTTAGAATGACTGCCTGTGCCTTCTGGAATGAGCAACTGAAGTGTCAAGTAAACAAAGAACAAAATAGTCCTATGCCTCCTACGCCTTCATTTATTTCCAGCAAAGACTGTTTCAAACTCTGGTTTCTAAAGATCACAGTCATCTGTGCACAGTTACTAGGCGCCGGCAGCTATTGACCAGCTCTGTCTAATGAGATTAAGAACAAAACCGGGCCACCCTTCACCTGGATTGAGTTCTGGGATAAAAGAAAAACATCCTGCCTTAATGAATTGCCAGTCAGCAAAGCATTCAGGTGACGCTTATCCTCTTCCTTCCTTCTTGATTTTCAATCCCTGTCAGGAGTTGGGAGTTCAATCCAGCAGGGACGCTACAGTGTTTACTAACTGATTTGGCAGCCACACTCCCTCGATTTGAGATATGCCTTCGACGAGGTGATGCCAACTTTCCTTCCAGATGGTTGTCAGGCACCCACAAGCAATGACCGACACAGCCGCTGGCAGCAGTTGGGAAGAGCTGTGAGCAATGTCACGTCCCGAGAAGAAAGCCGGCAAATCACGTCTTCTGTTGTTCTCAAGAACCAGAGGAGTTTTATTTTTATTAGCGGGATCATTTAGAATAGGCATGAAATTAATTTATTGCTACACTGGTTTAAAATATTTACGTTTTTATTGTTTTTGCAGTTGGCATGAATCTGTTTTGCTAGAAGAGATTGGGACAGGGAGCAGACGATGAACAAAGAAAAACCACACGGCCCCATCAGAGCAAGTGTTTGGCAAGATTATTGGTATTCTTGCCCAAGAAGCAAGCAGATAAACATAAAGCATGGGCTAAATCTATATCTTTTAGGCTCTGGATGCAATAAGAGAAATGGGGGAGGGGGAGCTTGTCTTAGCTGTATGAAATAGAACTGAGATGGACATTTTCCCCGTCCTCTGCCTAAGTTCTGACTGGCAGTGAACAGTCCTGGCATTAACAAACTGAAGAAGCATCACTTAGTCGTTTGTTTTGCTCCTTTAATTTTACTGGGCCATCAGTTTTTTAACTAAGCTGCCTCCAGGGCTTATAGCTTGGGCAGGAGAGTTAACCAGGGTAAGCAGCAATTTTTAAGGAATTTCTGCGTGCTTTACTAGGATAGCACAGTGGCTGTGTATTCCAGGAGAAAGATAAAACATTTGCTGGTGAAGTATGTCTCAACCTGTGAGATGGAGGAATTTTCAACAGTGTGACTCCTCCCCGCAACCAGAATCACCCCAAGGTAGCCTTAAGTGAAAATATTAGTTGCTCAATCATGTCCAACTCTTTGCAACCCCACGGACTGTAGCCCGCCAGGCTCCTCTGTCCGTGGAATTCTCCAGGCAAGAATACTGGAGTGGGTAGCCACTCCCTTCTGCAGGGGATCTTCCCGACCCAGGGATGGAACCAGGGTCTCCTGCAAGGCAGACAGATTCTTTACCATCTGGGCCATCTCTCCTGAAATCCTTTCTCTTTACCAGCACTCATACTACATCTCAGTGTTTTCCATGTCTTAATGGTGCTTGACAGAAAGAGCTTCCGAAAGTCTCTTTTCAACTCTTGCTTTCTCGCTTCTTAGGCCATCAGTGAAAACGATAACCTTAGTATATAATACTTTTATAAGTTTAACTTTCTGGTCTCCAAATACTATATTACACTATACCATACCACACCATACCACACCGTACTATACTGTACTATGCTATACTAAATTTCATTGCCTTTCTAGGAGCAACTAGAAGCATATGTATTCAAATTCTTAATTGAGTTCAATTCAGTTCAGTCGCTTAGTAGTGTCCAACCCTTTGCGACCCAATGAACTGCAGCACACCAGGCCTCCCTGTACATCACCAACTCCCAGAGTTGACCCAAACTCATGTCCACTGAGTCCGTGATGCCACCCAATCATCTCATCCTCTGTCATCACCTTCTCCTCCTGCCCTCAATCTTTCCCAGCATCAGGGTCTTTTCAAATGAGTCTGCTCTTCACATAAGGTGGCCAAAGTATTGGAGTTTCAGCTTTAACATCAGTCCTTCCAATGAACACCCAGGACTGATTTCCTTTAGGATGAACTGGTTGGATCTCCTTGCAGTCCAAGGGACTCTCAAGAGTCTTCTCCAACACCACAGTTCAAAAGCATCAATTCTTTGGCGTTCAGCTTTCTTTACAGTCCAACTCTCACATCCATACATGACCACTGGAGAAACCATAGCCTTGACTAGACAGATCTTTGTTGGCAAAGTAATGTCTCTGCTTTTTAATATGCCGTCTAGGTTGGTCATAACTTTCCTGCCAAGGATTGAGCATCTTTTAATTTCATGGCTGCAGTCCACCATCTGCAGTGATTTTGCAGCCCAGAAAAATAAAGTCAGCCACTGTGTCCACTGTTTCCCCATCTATTTGCCATGAAGTGATGGGACCAGATGCCATGATCTTAGTTTTCTGAATGTTGAGTTTTAAGACAACTTTTTCACTCTCCTCTTTCACTTTCATCAAGAGGCTCTTTAGTTCTTCTTCACTTTTTGCCATAAGGGTGGTATCATCTGCATATTTGAGGTTGTTGATATTTCTCCCAACAATCCTGATTCCAGCTTGTGCTTCATCCAGCCCAGCATTTCTCATGGTATACTCTGCATATAAGTTAAATAAGCACAGTGACATTATACAGCCTTGACATACTCCTTTTCCTATTTGGAACCAGTCTGTTGTTCCATGTCCAGTTCAAACTGTTGCTTCCTGATCTACATACAGATGTCTCAAGAGGCAGGTCAGGTGGTCTGGTATTCCCATCTCTTTCAGAATTTTCCACAATTTATTGTGATCCACACAGTCAAAGGCTTTGGTATAGTCAATAAAGCAGAAATAGATGTTTTTCTGGAACTCTCTTGCTTTTTTGGTGGTCCAGTGGATGTTGGCAATTTGATCTCTGGTCCTCTGAGTTTTCTAAAACCAGCTTGAACATCTGGAAGATCACAGTTTACATATTGCTGAAGCCTGGCTTGGAGAATTTTAAGCATTACTTTACTAGCATGTGCTGCTGCTGCTGCTGCTAAGTCGCTTCAGTCGTGTCCAACTCTGTGCGACCCCATCGATGGCAGCCCACCAGGCTCCCCCATCTCTGGGATTCTCCAGGCAAGAATACTGGAGTGGGTTGCCATTTCCTCCTGCAATGCATGAAAGTGAAAAGTGAAAGTGAAGTCTCTCAGTCGTGTCCAACTCCTAGCAACCCCATGGACTACAGCCCACCAGGCTCCTCCATCCATGGGATTTTCCAGGCAAGTGTACTGAGATGAGTGTAGTTGTGCATCAGTTTGAGCATTCTTTGGCATTCTTTCTTTGGAATTAGAATGAAAATTGACCTTTTCCAGTCCTGTGGCCACTACTGACTTTTCCAAATTTGCTGACATATTGAGTGCAGCACTTTCACAGAATCATCATTTAGGATTTGAAATAGCTCAACTGGAATTCCATCACCTCCACTAGCTTTGTTCATAGTGATGCTTCCTAAGGCCCACTTGACTTCACATTCCAGGATGTCTGGCTCTAGGTGAGTGATCACACCATTGTGATTATCTGGGTCATAAAGATCTTTTTTGTATAGATCTTCTGTGTATTCTTGCCACCTCTTCTTAATATCTTCTGCTTCTGTTAGATCCATACCGTTTCTGTCCTTTATTGAGCCCATCTTAATTGAGTAGACATTCTCAAAGAGCTCCAAAAATTCTAAGCCAATATCCTGAATATAACCCACATAAAATAAGGCTGACTTTTGAGTTGAGATACACTTTCTTCTCTTTTTAACACACAAGGTAGTTTTTCTTCCCCTAACGAAATAGTGCTATACACCAAGAAAACAGCAAAAGATTCCAAGGACCTGAAGTTTAGAACAGGAGCTGACAGTTTTCTTTGCATTATGTGGTTGAGAATTGGTTTCATTTTGACCTTCTGAAGCTTGACTAATCCTATTTTAGATTCGGAAGTCAATGTTCTGTCTTGCTTATAAAGTCAGAAGATTTAATTTTTTAAAAATCAGAGATAGGTGTATGCTGGTTGATTAGGATTCATAACTTGATTAAGTACCTGCTGGAGCCAGGTCTAAAACATGATGCTTGAACTGTATTTATTTCACTTTTAATAGCATCTTTTTTGCTTATTCAGGTAATACATGCCATTTTTAAAAACTGCAAATTTCAGAGGAGTAAAAAGAAACACATGTAAATCCTTGAAACTCTCAGAGATAATGCAAGGTATATCTTCCTACTCTTTTAGAATATGTGCACATACATATATATACATTTTTTAATAAAATTGGGCTCATATTAGATGTACTATTTGTATATCATGAGCATTCCTAGTTATGTTAAATACATCTTAACACTATTCCATCAAGTGTATTTATTTTTAAATTAGTCTTTGAAGTTTCCAGTTAACATTCTTCAAAAGCCCAAAATGTTAATCATTAAAGAATACTTATAAAATCACATTCAAGAAACTGATGGTTTAAGGTAAAGAAAAGAAAAACTCATTGGAAGCTGAAGTATAACCATTAAGAATATAAAGTTGATTTTAGGCAAGTTATTTAAACCTTGTATGCTTCCCACTCCTCATCTATAAAATGAGGATAAAAATATTCCCTTACTTACAAAATTGTTATGAGCATCATAAATCAATATATATCAAGCACTTAGATACTACCTGGAACACTATAGGTCATCCGTAAATGCTTAGTGCCATTATCCATAACTCTCATTTGGTCACTTAATCACATACTGTTTGGAATTGTTTTGGGCTTGTCTTTCGGCAATTATTTTTGTTTTCCCATTTTCTGTAATTTTCCTGTTTGGGCATAGCTCTGCTTTTATGTAACTACCTCAGTTCTTCCTTTCCTCCTGCTTGTTCTACATTCTCTTGTCTCCTTCCTTCCTGTTGAGAAGTCGTGGGTCTTTACTAAATCTGATTATGCCTTCTAAAGTCAAGGCTTTTGACTGTCAGGCTGGAGTTAGGGAATAATCTAGCAGAAAAGCCATCCTCAAAAGATTCAGTCTGTGGAGCTGTTTCTGCCACAGGCTTCCTACACCATGTGACTCGACCCATTTTATAATCTTTGCTCATTTGTTTTCACCCTTGGGCTGAATGTCCCTGGGCGTAGAGGGCCTGTCTATCAGGTGGCAGTTGAGTCGAAAATAAACCCTACTACTACATTCCCTGTTACACTATTCTAATTACTGAAAACAGCCCAGGGTGAGGAGAAATTGAGAGCGAGAGAGAAAGAGAGAGAGAGAGAGAGAGAGTCACAGAGGCTTCCCTTGTCTCGGCAACTGAGTGTTATAAGAAGAGGTGAAGAGACCTTATTGCGCACCCAAGGGCCATTTCCTACCCAGCCAGGTCAAGAGTTGTGAATGGTTCTCCCTCACCAACCAAATCTCCTTGCTGGAATCATTTTTCTCTCTTAGAGTCTCAAAACACCAAAGCACAAGGAAGCACCACGTTACAAGTATCAGAGCTCAGCTGAGTCCCTGTGTGTGCATCTGTGTGTCCTACTGGGAGAGTATATAGGATTCCCGTAGTTATAATTGGCGCTGCTGCCCTTCGGCTTAGAATTGCATTACTTGAAAAGCAAAGGGGTTGCTGTTGTACTTATGATCATTAATATTTCAATCCAGAGGGAACTGTTTTCTAAACCCTAGGAGAGGTAACAGAGGTTAGCATGGCAAAACACAGTCAAAATGCCATAACCTGCAGCCAGATGTGCTAGGAATAACAATGAGTGGAAGAAATAATAAAAATGGATAAGGAGAACAAGCTTCTAGTGTTAAAAATCTTAGCAAATTGAGGTTTTGTTTAAATATGTGGGAGCTAAATGCCAAAGGAAAGCCCCCTGACCTAAGCAGCTTGCTGAAAGAGGCTGCACATAATTCAACAAACTCTGCCAGGAAAGTTACACACAAAAGGTTGAGAAAAGCTGATCTAATAGATCAACTAATGGTCTAAAAGGAAGTTATAGAACCAGACGGCTCATCCCAGACTCCTCTCTCTCTTCTCCTTTCGTTGACATTCCCTCAGGGCCCCATCACCTTAGAAAAGGAATTTAACCAACACATTGCAGAAAGGATAATAAATACTTGCCAACAGCCTACCAAAGGAGGGCACAACAGAAATATCAATAATATGGGTTCAAATAAGCAGCTGCTTCCAAAATGAGGACATTTCTGTGACCACAAAATATACTCCCTTACAGTAGATCACGTCAAATACAGTCATACAGATCAGACCCCCCTTTTTTTCTAAAATGTAGAGTGAGTTCTTTAGAGAGTCAGTGTTCAGCTTCTCTGGTTTTCAAATGTCAGCAGTCTTCAAGGTACCTGCTGCCAAGGAGTAAAGCGAGTCTGTAACTGTCTTTAGTTTCATAAAATAGGCTGAGTCTGAGAAATTAAACTTTACAACCTGCAATCCTATAATAATAAACTTCTACATATGTTATTATTTTTTTCATATGACCTAACTATAACTATATATATGGAAGTTAAGTGGGTGTTAAGATGTTCAGAAATGAGTAATGTTAACCTTTCACATAGAATCCTGTTGTGTAGCCAAGGCCTCTAAATAAAATGAAAAGAAGCCTTTCTTTGTTTTCTTAATAAATAATTAATACCTAGATATGGCTCTTCCATTACCACTTTCCCTCTATGAAAGACATGGAGGGTATCATCAATCCTGTCAATCTTTCACGCCATCCTGGTCCTGTTTACAGAAAACCAGCTCCTCCAGCAACCAACACAAATGGATCAGAGTTGGCAAGCAAGTTGAGAATTGGCTCGGAATGTCATACCCACTTTAAACTGGTGACATCGTGCATTCTATAGTCATTGACGTACTTTAATTTCTATGACTGAACTCTACGTCTCCTTAGAGTTATCCTGAAGGACGAGTATGACACAAAATATACAGCCCTAAATTCCCTGGTAGCTCAGATGGTAAAGAATCTGCCTGCAGTGCAGGAGACCCAGGTTTGATCCCTGGGTCCAGAAGGTTTGCTGGAGAAGGAAATGGCTGCCCACTCCAGTATTCTTGCCTGGAGTATTCCATGGGCAGAGTAGCTTGGCAGGCCACAGTCAGACACAACTAAGCTACTTTCACATCACTTCAAATTGATAGGAGCTACACTTGGAGGCACTAGATCTAGCCCAAGCTGTTAAAACCAAATGGATTAACTGCATCTGAAAGCTCACACGTCAATGGACTTAACAGCTGGAAGTTTGGGGGACTCAGCTAAGGCAAAAAGTATTTTCAGCATATCAGTCACTATGTCTTAAGGAATTAAGAAGAAAATGAGAACGAACACATTCATATTTTTATTAAATTTTGGTATTCAAATGAGTTTGTGATTTTTTTTTGTTTCTGTTTGCTTGTTTTGGGTGGGGTGGTCGGGGGGAGGCGGGCGCGGTTTTGGCCGCACTATGCAGCATGTGGGATCTTAATTCCCCGACCAAGGATCCAACCTGTGACCCCTGCAGTGGAAGCATGGAGTCTTAACCACTGAACCACCAGGAAAGTCCCAATTTGGTTGTGATTTCTAACAAAAATGCATAAAACAAAAGCATGGCTTGGGAAATTGTAAATGAAGATCTCCTAAACCACAAAGGAAGTTACAGACGAAAGAAAAGGCATATTTTTTTAATCAAATGAAGATATTTTTGTGTTCACATTGATGTTCTAAAATTATTAGGATGTGATCAATATTCCATTTTTTTCTTTTTCCTGTGATTCACTATACCTCCAAAAACCAAGTAAACACCAAAAAACAAAACCAAACAAAAGCTACAGAAAAATAGGATATCAGCAAAAAAGACAGCAGTCATCACTGAAACAATTAAAAGGGGAAGCAAGCAAGAAATCTACATAGTTCAATCAACTGATTCTAACCATAAAACAATTTGAATTCTGCTGTAGGCTGATGAAACATAATTTAAAAATAACAAAGAGAGATTAGAAAGTTACTAAATATCAGTAACACTCACCTACAAGGAAAAGGCGGGTTTATAGGTGACTTGGGTCTAGCAGAAGTAAGAATCTAGCTCAGTTTGGAACTCTTGTTAAAATTTTGAAAAAGTGAAGCTACTTACAAGAAAAGGCCCCAGGAAAAAAGAAAGAGATCAAAGCAGAAGCACTGTTAGTAAATATTCTGAATAATAAGCAAATTTTATTGGTTTCCCTGTCTCTCAGACACTAAAAAGATAAAAAGATCAAATCAAAAGCCTATTTCACCCTCAACCCCTTATTAACCTTCTCTCAGACCTCAGCTATTCTAAGTGTTCATGTCCAGAAGGATGTCCCGGTAGTCACTTGAGAAAAACGCCCTGGAAGAATCATTCATTCCACCTCCATTACACACAGGTGCTCCCGCCTCCCACAAAGACAAGTTCTATGTTTGTTCTTAAAAAAACACAGATAACATCCTGCCTCACGAAAACTGATAATAAAGGAACCCATCCAAAACCAAAGTAATTATAAGAATTTAAAATCACAGTGTTTTTCAGATGTAAATGTCAAATAAAAATCTTCCCCCAGTTTAATTAAGAAAACAGCAAATTAGAGAAGGCAGGAGAGAGACTTCAAAACAAGTCTTGGTGTGAAGTACTTTGAGACTTTCTTTTCACAGCAAGACCTGGGGGCAGAAAGGAGCAGATACTGGTCTACACAAAAGAGATAAAGTGTATTCAAAGCTGAGGAAAAACGGGGAAGAACTGACCAGGACATGAAGACACTCTTGCCTGGACTGATTTCCTGTTTCCCTTCACTTAGCACTAAATCTGCAGGGTGTTTTCACACAAGGAGGGAAATATGGTGCCTGGCATGCTACTGAATACTGAGATGTGAGCTGGGCCATTTGTATAGCCACATGCAAGCCATTTGGCATATGGATTTCTCTGGGGATCTGTCCTGCCTTTAGAGGGTAGCAGCTACTTGAGAAGGAAATGTTTTTACTGCACCAGTTCTGTGCAAAACTCAAAATAACTTTAAAGAAAATAACACCAGATGAAACTCTATTACTGCCAAATACATTAAACACAACATATTATTTTGACCTTCCAACCTTTAAGGTATCAGTCCTATTCTACAAACCAGGAAAATGAGTCCTGAGGTGAGCGGTCAGTAATGTATCCTAAATTATAAGGATTGCAAAAGGGTCTCAGGGATTTGACCAAGTCTGTCACAGACCCAAAGCAGGTATGCCCCAGTGTATCACGCAGTCAGAGGGCTTTGAGGAAGAATTTAACTAATCTTGTTCTAAGATATTTAAGAGTGAGCCTGTCTCTGGAAAAAGAGGATGACTTATTTTTTTTTTTAACATTTATGAGTTTATGGAATACACCCTTTTAAGGATGTGTTAAAAGAAAAAGACACACACAAACACACACACACACGACCCGTGCTGTATAATAACCACCGAGGCTTCAAGCATCCCACGAGCACATGAGTCCAAGCCATTTCTTAACCCCTGGATTAATGATGCTGCCATTTCTTGTGTCTTTGTGCTACATTATGACGTCTCACTCTAGACAGTCACCGAACAAGAGATAGAAGAGTGCAAGTTCTGGAGTTACCATTTGGATTAACATCCTGCTTTTGCCATTTAATATTGTGATCCTGAACAAACTATTACCTCTTTGCATCTCAGTTCCTTCATCTACAAAATAGGGACAATAATAAGTCTCCCAATGAGTTGTGAGACTCAAATGAGTGAACATGTATAAATCTTTTAGGGCAGTGCCTGACACAGAGTTAAAAATAAATAAATAAATATTAACTCTAATCGTTAACTGTGAGAAGAGTTCACTGTCAAAGCACTTCCTGTCTTTATGCACTGTGACCTTGTGTAATTTCATTAGTAAAGCAGCCTGTGACAGACTATATTTTCCAAATATGACCAAACTACTTTCTCCTACAGCATGCTATCTTCTACAACATGACCATGCCATTCACCCATAAAGAGATAGAATATGTGTCTGATGAAGTCAGTCTATACCACCTCAAGATGTAGCCCTGAATTGGCCAGTTAGCTTTTATCTCCTGTCTTTTGGAAGATTCTCAGAACTCAACCACCATGTTCAGAGGAAGCCCAAATAACCTCATGGAGGTACCCATGTGGAGGGAAACCAAAGCCCCTAGCCAAGACCTGCAACTGAACCCCCAGTGAACAACCAGAGCTGACTTGTGACCTAGGAAGGAGATTCTCCAGATTCCAGACCCCAACTAACTCCAAATGGAGCAGAGGTAAGCAGTTCCTTTGCAGTCTGCTTACATGGAAGATTATTGTTGTGCCAAGTCACTACAATTTGGGATAGTCTGTTACACAGCAGTAAATCCTCAGAACATAGCACTTTATATATCACTCTCCCTGCCCCCACTTTTCTGGAGCCCACCTCCTCTAAAGGTCCATCATAAAGATACTTCCTGTTTTAGAATCTATAACTATGCCTGTAGTTTGCCAGTCACTAGACTGTTCTGGATGGAAAGAGGAGGGAAGAAAGCATCGCACAAATAAATTCATTCCAGTCCTCAGATAGAAACCTATGGTTGGGGAGAATGACTACCTGTATGAAACCAAAACACAGAATTACCAAGTACTTAACCCCAGTGCAGGGGTTACAAATTATAGAAGCAGAAGCCAGGTCCATCTGTTGCATATATAGATAAAAGGCTAAGCAAAGAGTACATGGCCAGGTCTGGCTTAGACATGAAATGCTTTCCAAAAGTTAGATTTAAGCCAGAATTTTGAAGGAAAGCAAAAACACAAGAGTAGATACACCAGAGAATATATTCTGTATGTTAGAAATGGTGTATGTGAATGAACAAGTAATGAACAAAACCAGTAATGAGCAAGTCATAGATAAGACCTGTGAGGGATTCTGCTCAAATCCCAGCAAAGGGTCCTTGCCAGGAGAACAAAGAGAAGAGGTTGGGAAGATCGGGACAAAGGGTCAACAAATCTCTACTCGAAGCTTTTACAACCTGGTGTGCTTTAGCCTTGGGAGAGTTTTTCTTTTCTCCTTTCAGACAGAAGCCTTCTCTCCAGCCCTCAAAGACGAGCAGTCTGATCAGTGACTTAGGTGCTTCTGTTACATAATGCTTGGTCTCTCCACAAGCTGGCTTGCTGTGTTTTACTCAGCAGTCTGTGTCATCTCTTTTGTGGAACCAGGATTGCTCAAAATCTCGCTGTATCTTCTGCCTGGTGTCTTCTGTCAGAGGTGTCTGAGAGGATTCCTTATACATCCATCAAAGAGACACACTTCAAAATGGGAACTGAAAGCAAAGTGACCATATCAATAAAAACTGCCCTTAGTTGGTTCACAAATATAGCCGCCAATGGAGTGCTGAGCAGAAAATAACTCCCACTGGACTGCAGTCTATCAGTTGTGTCAGTTTTTCCCAACCAGCGGACTGTGTTCACTCCTGACCATTCAAACCACAGGTTCTTGACACCAGCATCCCTGCGTTGCATGCTATCTTTTCATTCAGCCCTTCTATTGAAGACCTACCCTTTATTAGAACTGAAGCTGAACTGCAGGGCCCCGCCACACTGCCATCTGCGGGCTGTCCTTCCCACTGTCAACCTTCGGGAGAAAATGGCATCTAGATATGTCCTGATCTGCATGAGAATTCCAGCCTGTGTGAACCAGGAAATCATGACAATTTCTGAGCAATTTGAGATCTCCCTCGGGAATTCTAATAGAATCCAATAAAATTTTAAACTGCAATTAAAAAAGCTGAGATCTTACTGCTTCTCCTTTTCAAAAAACTTCCTGCACATACTGTTACAAACTCTGTTGTTCTGGGCCAGATTATACCATTTCAAGCAAAGACCCATCCCAGGGAGAAGGTGTGTGTGTGCATATGAGTGTGGGTGTGTGGGTGTGTGTGTGCTCAGTCACATCCAGCTCTTTACAACCTCCATGGACAGTCACCCGCTAGGCTCCTCTGCCCATGGGATTCTCCAGGCAAGAATACTAGAGTGGGTTGCCATTTCCTTCTCCAGGGGATCTTCCTGACCCAGGAGTTGAACCCACATCTCCTTTGTTGGCAGGTGAATTCTTTACCACTGTGCCACCTGGAAACCCTTCCTAGGTAATAGGAGGACTTAAAACTGAAAAAATTAAAGAATCCAGGAAATAGATCAATAATGTTCTGTTCATTTATAAATGTCAAAGCAGATATCTCTATAAACTCTTTTCTTCACAAATACTATTCTGCTTTTCCTGAATTTTGAAAATGAGAAGGGATATGGAAAGTCTGAGGAAAATATAAATAACATACACTAATAGAATAAGAACTCTTCTAAGTATATTTATGGGTTTGGGTGGACTCCAGGAGTTGGTGATGGACAGGGAGGCCTGGTGTGCTGCAGTTCATGGGGTCACAAAGAGTCGGACATGACTGAGTGACTGAACTGAACTGAAGTATATTTATATGTCACAATTCAGTGTGCTGGGGACTGTTGCTTCCTTACCTACCCACATGCCCAAATGTGCACACCCCATCAGCACAACACCCTCACCTTCAAACCCAGACAACACCAACAGGCTCATCTTGATGGATGGGAGCTGATCTCACACCAGATGGTCCACCTCTCTCCTCCACTGATGAGTTCATCATCTCCACGTTTGGGTTTAGATCACATCTGTCGCATTAGACTGAAGGACTGACTGCCCCCTGGCTATCACTGTATTTTTAGACAACTTCAGCATCATTCTAAATGCCAGCAGACTAAGACCTAAACCGTGACAATACATGAAAATTTTCATATCCTTTTTTTCTTTTTCTTGTTTTCCTTATTGATTTACAAGCTCCCTGGGTCCCATATGCTCTGGGGACCAAGATATTGACTCTTCACAAGCTTACCTCCCCACCCTAAATACCTTGTCAATCTCTTAAGGCTTTGTGGGTCAAAGTCACACCCTCGCTCCTAATATGATCTTTTCAGCTCTCTAGAGATTCAATACTAAATTCCAGAGTTACATCAAAGAATTTCTTCTAACAAATGTGTTCGGAAATGTAGTTGAAAGATTTTCCACAAGAGTGCCACAAGAAATCACCAAACTAGTCAGAGAACTATGTTCTGATATGGAATCAGTGATATGTCTCAACTGTTGTTGTTCAGTTGATGTCATGTCCAACTCTTTGTGACCCCATGGACTGCAGCATGCCAGGCTTCCCTGTCCTTTACTAGCTCCCAGGTTTTGCTCAAACTCATGTTCATTGAATCAGTGATGCCATCCAACCATCTCATCCTCTCTCACCCCCTTCTCCTAGTGAGGACCTACAGACTCTGGAAAGTGAAAGTGAAAGTCGCTCGGTCGTGTTCGACTCTTTGCAACCCCATGGACTGTAGTCCATGGAATTCTCCAGGCCAGAATACTGGCATGGGTAGCTTTTCCCTTCTCCAGGGGATCTTCCCAACCCAGGGATTGAACCCAGGTCTCCCGCATTTGCAGGCGAATTCTTTACCAGCTGAGCCACAAGGGAAGCCCATAGACTCTGGATGGAGTCTTTATCAAACAGAACAAATAATTCAGATGATCATGACGCAGAATGATTGATTCCCTTCTTTGGCATGTTAGCCTGATGGTTTTCAGTGATTCATTAAAACCGTAGAGATAAGATGGTTGGAAGACTGAAGGACAAAGAGATTTTGGCTCGATAGATGAAGCTGGAGCTGAACCGCTACATAATTAACACCCTGACAAAGTCTGCTGAGTAGTCCCTCTCTCCTTATAAAACCAATCCTGGGTTAGGACTCAAACCTGTGTACAGTCCCAATAAGTCAAATAGTCATGAAACTGGCTCAGGCTTCAAGCCAAGACCATGCCAAGTAACATTTAATTTAAGAAGCATTTATTTAACAATAACCATGAGCCAGGCAATTTCTGCTCCAGCATTTAAACACATTAAAACATTAGATTGTTTCTGTTTTTCTATTATAATAGTTGCAATAATCAAAAAAAAAATGTGCACCATCTCCCTCAGAAAAAAAGAAATTGAAAATTGTATAAAAAGCTACCAAATTTCCAATATTTGGAGATGTCACCTTTTTAAGACCCAATGAGGCAATAACTTGTTTGCCCACTGAAATCCGTTTTCTATTTACTGCATTAAAGTTAGAGAAATAGATTTGTTTTTCCAGTTCTGCCTTTTCCCCTTTCAGCCAATCAGCGTCTTCACAATCTCCAAAGGCAGTCTCACCAAAGTCGCCTCTCAGTTTCTAGCCTTCTTTGATAGAAGGGGTCATTTGAGAAGAATTTGGTGCCCAAGAGCTTCCCCTTACCCCTTTCATTTTGCAGTTGCATTTGCTTTTTATTAAATGGCTACCAGAATTCATAAATGGATTTCTCACATGACCATCAATACCTATATCTTCAAAAAGAAAAAAAAAAATGTTTTCTTCCAATCTGATTTGCATAAAATTTACTGCAAATATCCTGAAATGTAATCTCCTGGGCAAAGAGTAAACACAAGCAGTTTTCAATTAAGGGCAGCTGAATGGTGACATTGAAGAAATCGTGGAAATAAATACAAGGCACTCATCATGCAAAAATGAACAACAAAACAAATTGAAATTTGTTCTATGCACTCTCATTCAATAGAAAAACTTGACAACACCCACTATATTTTTAAATCATGTAACTGATTGTCCACTGTAGAGAGAAAACAGTTTAAGAAATCATAACTCCACACTGCACAAGGTTAATGCTATTTAACATGCAAAATCCAAGAAGATGGTACCACATTACCTAGTATTTTTACCATTTATGTACCCAGGAGCAGACATGTTTATCTTTCACTGTGACATCTGATTGCTGTGCTAATGCCATCTAAAACTAGATGGAAGAAAATTATATTCTCCTAAGGGGTTGACCCATTATTTTCTTTAAAGAAAAGAAATATATAAAGATAGCCATTTTGATTCAAACAAAGTACTACACAGAAACCTCTGAGCATAAATCGCATCAGGCCTCTATAATTTTTGCTTGCTATTGGTTATTGCTGGGATAATTGCACAGGAACACTATTTGTGTAATCGTCAGCAGTAATACTCCTGGACCAAGGACCAAGGCCTCCTGCAGATTTCTACAAATCATTACTCTCCTTACAGTTTGTGGGTTTTGGGGTTTTTGTTTTTGTTTTTTTCCTGAAGATTACTGGAGATAAGCCAAATGGAATTATTGTTCTCAGACTTGGGAAGATTCACTTTAATTTATGAAAAGTACAGACAAATTTTGCAGCTAAGCAATTTGTGTCCTTTGTTTAAGCAAAAGAGACCCAGAGGGTAGAGGGGGGAAGAAAAGGCACATATTCAAAGCTTGGGATCTATTTGAACAAACTGAAATCTAATTTGGTGAACAGGGTCAAAGAAGCCATTAGACAGTTTAACCCAAAGGGGCTGGACATGGGGAAAGACATTTGACAGTATTTGTACAACTCTGTTTTCTTGCTCACTTGTTTTTTCTCTTTCAAGTTGTTAATATGTGTTAAAGGAATGCAGAAGCAATCAATTATATACTCTGAGTAGTAAATAAGGTTCAGGAATATATCTATGCATAACATAGATAAAGATATACAGAATGCATTTCCCTACTTCCAAAATTGTAGTTCTGCTTTACTAATAATTTACTGACTTTTTATAAGATATTATAAACATATGATTTGTTCTGACTCAGTCTTTCCACATTCTTATAAAAACAGTCTTAATGAACACTGGTAAGGGAAAATCTTTTAATTCCTATGAAGTTGTTTGGCATTTAACATTTAGGAAATGGGAATTGAATAGGATGTGATGGTTGGCCTATTAAATTAACTAAGACATCATGAGAAACGCTGGGCTGGAAGAAGCACAAGCTGGAATCAAGATTGCCGGGAGAAATATCAGTAACCTCAGATATGCAGATGACACCACCCTTATGGCAGAAAGTGAAGAGCAACTAAAAAGCCTCTTGATGAAAGTGAAAAAGGAGAGTGAAAAAGTTGGCCTAAAGCTCAACATTCAGAAAACGAAGATCATGGCATCCAGTCCTGCCGGGAGCCAGTGTGAGGAATCCCGCCCGTGACAAGGTCATGAGGAAGGAAGCTGACATACGCAAGGCGTGCTCAGACTTCAGGGACCCCTCTGGAAATTCCTAAGCATGTACCCCAACAAAAATCTGCCGGCTTTTGTGCTCTGCTTTTCTACTCTTCTGACATTTTCTGGAAAAAGTCAATTCAGGGCTTTAGTCTTCTGCATTTGAAAGAGTGTTTCAATCCAAAAACCCCTTCGATGGCTTTCTAGCCTGCCTGCAGGACTCTGCGAGTGTGATTGTTTGAGGCCTCCTGAACGCAGGAGGCACAGGAAGCTTAAAACATCCTAGGAATGTAGGGGCTTCCGAAGAGTCAAAATCTTTAGAATAGGACTGATTAAAAGTTTCATTTGTTGAGTCAATGCTTGCTGCCAAATTTTCATATCCTTTATTTTTAGATATAGTTGGTATATAGAAAAACAAGTAGTAGACCTGGTATTAGCAACATTAGATCTTCGAGTTAAGTACCTTCTTTGTTATATCCCACTGCACCTTTGTTCTATAGAGATGTAACTTTAATGCTTTAAGGAGATGCAGATTAAAGAAAAACACTTCAGGGGAAACAAAATTAACATTCATTAAGGAAGAGAGCTAAAAAGTGTTAACAAGCCTCTTGGCCAGAAGATAATGTAAATCACCTGAGACCTTTTGTATACAAAATGATGTATAGAAAGAGTCTGGGCTGCAAACGCTACATAATTCTGTGTTACCCATTGATCTCCATGTTTTATCAAAAGTATAAAAGGCCTTCTGAACAATAAAGGATCGGACCAGTTTCTCGAACTAGTCTCTCGGCCTGGTTTCTTGGGACTCTGGCTCCCCCCATGTCTCTCTCTCTCTCTTCTCTCCCCTTCCCTCTCTCTGCTCTTTACTTTAACTTCAGGCTGAATCTCCATCTGGGGCGCGGAGGCTCGCCAGGTCTACTTATTTGCCCCGGCTGTTAAGACCCGCACGAAAGGGAGCTTAAGGCGAGGCACCCTTAGATATTCAAGCCGGCACCGGTGGCCCAACGTAGATGGTGCAAATTCCTTGTCTGGAATTTTATTGGCCTTCCGCGTAAACCAAGCTATTCAGCCCTCTTCCTCCGCTTAATCTTCTTATTACACTATAGTTTCTTAATCTAATCTTACATTAATAAACAAACAAGTCTTTCCACGCCAACGCCGTCCACCCTTCGAATTCCCTGGATCCACCGGGGCTGGACCCCGGCACAGTCCCATCACTTCATGGGAAATAGATGGGGAAACAGTGGAAACAGTGTCAGACTTTATTTTTGGGGGCTCCAAAATCACTGCAGATGGTGACTGCAGCCATGAAATTAAAAGACACTTACTCCTTGGAAGAAAAGTTATGACCAACCTAGATAGCATATTGAAAAGCAGAGACATTACTTTGCCAACTAAGGTCCGTCTAGTCAAGGCTATGGTTTTTCCTGTGGTCATGTATGGATGTGAGAGTTGGACTGTGAAGAAGGCTGAGCGCCGAAGAACTGATGCTTTTGAACTGTGGTGTTGGAGAAGACTCTTGAGACTCCCTTGGACTGCAAGGAGATCCAACCACTCCATTCTGAAGGAGATCAGCCCTGGGATTTCTTTGGAAGGAATGATGCTAAAGCTGAAACTCCAGTACTTTGGCCACCTCATGCGAAGAGTTGACTCATTGGAAAAGACTCTGATGCTGGGAGGGACTGGGGACAGGAGGAGAAGGGGACGGCAGAGGATGAGATGGCTGGATGGCATCACGGACTCGATGGATGTGAGTCTGAGTGAACTCCAGGGGTTGGTGATGGACAGGGAGGCCTGGTATGCTGCGATTCATGGGGTCACAAAGAGTCGGACACGACTGAGCGACTGAACTGAACTGAACTGAAGACATTTTTTCATAATAATCCTAAATGTTTGTGAGGATCTGGTGCACCATAACCTTTTATACAGCTGATAAAACAGAAATCAGCACAATGTTTCTATAAAATAATTTTATAATCCCTAGTGAAGATTTAAGACTGTACAATCTTTGAAAATGAATGCCTATCTTACAAATGACTCTCCTAAAAATAATTTTAACATTCTAACAAATATTTACATATAAAAATACTTACTATTCAAAACAACACATACCTTTAAACAATATAATTGTTCAATATCAAATACATATCAGGCTATGGTACAATGTGCACTGAGTTATTTTCCACTTATTCAATGGTGTTTTCCACTCCAAAATTTAAAAACATGTAATGATCTGGAGAAATATTCACAAAAATACAAGATTTAAAATTATACATGTATGTGATTCTAAAGTTGTTGCAAATTTCTGAATAATGGGATTATAAATAATTTTTATTTTCCAATGTGTTGGTATTTCATCATTTTTTGCATGGTGGTGGTGGTTCAGTTACTAAGTCATGTCCAGCTCTTCTGACCCCGTGGATTATAGCCCACCAGTCTCCTCTATCCATGGGATTCTCCAGACAAGAATACTGGAGTGGGCTTCTAAGCCCTTCTCTAGGGGATCTTCCTGACCCAGGGATCAAACCCCAGCCTCCTGCATTACCAGCTGAGCCACCAGGGAAGCTCCTATTTTGCATGTAATATGTTCGCTTGGTAAATCAATTTAGTCACTCAGTTGAGTCCAACTCTTTGCAACCCCATGGCCTGTAGCTCGCCAGGCTTCTCTGTCCATGGGGATTCTCCAGAAAAGAATACTGAAACTGTTGCCATTCCCTTCTCCAGAAGATCTTCCCAGCCCAGGAATCGAACCCAGGTCTCCTTCACTGCAGGCAGATTCTTTACTGTCTGAGCCACCAGGGAAGCCCCAATATGTTCATTGAATAGCCATTGTTTCAGATCTTACTATACTTTCTAACTATTAGTTAGTAATGACTATTAGTATAACTAATAGTATAATAACTAATAGTATAACTATCAGTATACTAGTATAATTAGTATATTATACTAATTAGTATAATTTGTAATTAGTATAGTACAAATAGTATAGTAATTATAATTAGTATAATTATGCTAATTAGTATAATAGTATAATAACTAATAGTATAACTATTAGTAATAGTAATAACTATAGTTATTACTAACTAATAATTATTACTATACTTTCAAAATATACAAAATACAGTAGTATTATAGTTCCCCAAAAAATCTTGGGTAGACTTTGCCCATGTGTCTTTATCTCTGAAAAAAGACTTCAGGGATGAAAAATGTGAGCTAACCATAATGTGGATGTTTGGTGCACAAGTTGTTGAATAGCAAGATACTTTTACAATGGCATTTAAAAATATTTCATTAATTTTGCTTTACCTTGAGGTTGCCAGTGAAGTTATTACCATCAGCCAGATCCCTGCAGCCTCCTTTCACCCCCAAGCATTCCGTGTTCTGTCTCTTTCCTCTGGAGTCACTAATTGTCTCCTACTTGTTTCTGTCCCCTACAGCCACTGATGGCTGTCACTGGGAAGGCATTCTCTAGTGGCTTCAGCCGAGAAACAGTGTCAGTCAGAAGCTTATACCTATTCCTGCTTTCACTAACATCTCCAGGTCACCTCAGGCAAGTTTTGTTACCACCTATTTCAAAATTGGGCTGCATATTATATAATATTCTTCCTCCTTGAGAGACAAAATAAGACATAAAGATAACCAGATACAAACTTGCATTCTGTGGTTTCAGTTCTCACTGTTCAGCTTCCAGTATGTCTCTCTGCCTTAAGGTAACTGACATAATTTCGAAGGAATTCAAGAGACAGTAGTAGTTTAGTGGCTATAACCATATATTCCAACTGGACCTCCTAGATGTGAATCCAGCTGTCATTCACTAGCTATATGGTCTTAGTAAACTGCTTCTATTTCCTTCTCTGTAGAAACAGATTAAATGAGTGAACACATATATAGCACTTAAACCATTTCTGGTATAAAGCAAATGTTAGCAAGTATTATTATAAAGCTGCAGTCCAAGTCCTGACAGTGGCTTTTCTTTTACGAATGCAGGTGCTTGATTTAAGTTTTGATTGCTGAGGCATCCCCTCCAAAGCAGTATCCACTTCAAAGATGGCTATCTCAAATGAACACATTTCTAGCCATAGGACTATTAATAGGTAAACAGCCAAATGCCTCCTGCCTCATCCTCCCTTGAAGGCTCCCATGTTTTAGAGATCTTGGTTAATTTCTGATAACTAACCATTGGGCAGCCTTTTCTCCCCTTTTTCTGCAATTTAAAATTCCTGCTTTTATGTTTCAAATCCACTGAGAAAGAGTAAGTCCTTGAAATTCTAGGTCCCTACCCCTTGATCCCCAATAAAACCAGAACCTGGGTCCCCTTGTCTCTGTCTCTGTCTCTCTCCAACCTCACAGTGTGGCCCCAGGTATGCCATATATTAATAATTTTCAGTACTTGCAAACAATAAACTTTTTCAAAGTTTCTCTGACAGTTATTGCTGAGAGCAACTTGCAGTCATAGTAAGAACCACAAGAGCCAGGCCAGACACAATATTGGCTGAGATTGGCCCCAGATAAAAATGTATGCCTATGGCTGATTCATGCTGAAGAAAGGAAGAAGCCATCACAATATTGTAAAGTAATTATCCCCCAATTAATATAAATAAGTAAACAATTTTTAATGCATCTTCTTTCTTTCAAGGTTATAAATATGTTAACAAAATTCCTGGCTACTAAAAAGTAAAGATTACATATTGGAGGGTCTGTTCATAAACTGTTCCATCTTCTGTGAAGGAAAAAAAGAATCCAATCTATTGGCTTAGTCCTAGAGGTAACTTACTCAGCACAGAATAACACACTGGAGTGGTTTCATATTTAGTTTTTATATTGACAGAGCCTCATTAAACAGGTCTGTATCCAGTATACTTCCTCAGAATAGAGTCTAGATAAATGAGGATTCCCAAGTGTTTTTACATGTGTTTATATCTGTCTGTGATATACAACTACAATCAATAGGAACAGATTTAAAATAAGTATATTTCATTTGGGCTCACATCACCCACAAGTTAGCTCAGCACAATTTAATGGAGAAGTACATTGCCTTTGCCCTTAATGAGGCCACATTTGATAAGAGACTCTGGTGGGATCTGGAATCATAACAGTAATGAAATCCAAGGTTTGGATTCTTGGTTCATTAGGCAACAAGGCTGGCTCTTCAATATACTTGTTTCGAAGAGAAAATAAAAGACCAACTTATGGGATTTCTTTTTCATTGATTTTTCAAGATACTAGATAATGAGTGGGCTTTTGTCTTTCAATTTACTAAACAAAGGAGTTCTACAACAGCTTTGATTTAAAATAATTTTTTTCTGAGTATGACATATGGTTATCTGGGACTATTCCTATCATAAAAGTTTATGTATCTTAACTATCATTTAACTATTATATTTACTGATGAGGAAACTGAGACCCACAAATATAATGTGCTTGCCAGTGTCAAGAGCTGGTTAGTGTCAAAAGACAAGACCAAGAATAATGACAGTAATTATTAGTATTTACTGAGCACTTAATGAATCAAAATGTTAACTCATTCAACCCTCGAAACAGTCACATTTAACAGGTGATAAAATATAAAGGCACAACAGGACTCAGTGACTGGCTAAAGGTCACACTCAGCAGACTGTACTAAGGAACTCCAATTCCAGAAATCAGGCTCTCAATCTTATACAGTACTGACTATGAACTGACCTGAAAGTTCTCATGGCAAAGGCCACATCACACAGATACTAAGCAGTCTGATTGCAGAAGCATCAGAAAATATGAATGCAGTCATCCCTCAGTATCTGCAGGAGATTGGTTCCAGGACCTCCAGTGAACAGCAAAATTGTAGGATACCCAAGTCCCTTATAAATGCCATGGTACAGTTGGCCTCCCATCTGCTCTGCAGTTGGTTGAATCCAGGGATGTGGAACCCACAGGCAGTGAGGGCCAACTGTATCCCTCTCTCCCCAACAGCATTTATACAACCACCTAATAGCATTCTTATGAGTTTGCAAGTTAACTAGGTCAGAGCATTTTGATATCCAGAAAAAATAACCTGATTTTTAGCCATTATCTTCTTCTGGATTCTTTTTAACAAAGAATGGACCTTACTGCAGATGGAAATTTTCTTGAAGAGAGATTATCACTGCACAATTAATTGCTCCCTGAACCCAAGGCCATGATGCTAAGCAATGTACCCCAGCAAGAATGGATTATACTAGAAGTATTGATGTTTGAGGCTTCTAGCAAAGTCCACAAAGAGCAAATTTGCTGTTTAATATGAATCTCATTTTATTGTTATGTGACTTTAGAAATGTTGCTAAATTCCTCATCTAAAATGTTGGGAGAATAAGAGTTATCCCTCTTCTATTCACTCATCCATCTCCTATGTATCTATTGTGTACAGCGGCCTGGTGTCTGTCACTGACCTAGGTAAATTTATTGAAAAGCTAGTGAAGCTTGAGTTTGAGGGCCCCTCTCTTGCCCCTTCAGTGAGGGACAACAATGTGTTCTCACCATCACACATCTTTCCAAAATTTGCAAAAGAAGATACTTTAACTACAAACAGTTAAGATCACTGTCTCTCTCTCCTTGAATTTCCCCTCTTTTCCTTCCTCTCCTATGCACTGTGACTTCAGAATGATTGCATAGATTACTGGCATCCACCTACAGGAAATTGAGTTGTGAATAATTATATTTAGCTGCATTTTAATAGAATATATTTATGTGACTTACCATCACCTCCACATAGACCTAAATTCTTGTGAACCATCTCAGTTTAGGAGTATTTCCAAGAATTCTCCTCCCTCCCAATGCACCTACTCATCTAGCGTAATTGCACAAAAGTCCAGGGCCAAGGTCATTTCACAATATGAAAATGTCCTGCAGCCTCTGACACCAGAATTATGTGGGTAAAGAGACACAAGGTGTGAAATGTATAGAACCAGATATTATTACTACTAACACCAACACTACTACTACTGTTATTAAAGTAAAAATGCCCCCAAAAGGGTCTAATGCTTTAAGCTCTCATTAGCAGGCATTAGTTGGCAGTTCACTGAAATCTACATAAGCTAATGGTAGGGGATGGAAGGGGCTTCCCTGGTAGCTCTGCTGGTAAAGAATCCACCTACAATGCAAGAGACCTGGTTTCAATTGCTGGGTCAGGAAGATCCACTGGAGAAGGGATAGGCTACCCACTCCAGTATTCTTGGGCTTCCCTGGTGGCTCAGCTGGTAAAAAATCTGCCTGCAATTCAGGAGACCTGGGTTCAAACCCTGGATTGGGAAGATCCCCTGGAGAAGGGAACAGCTACCCACTCTATTATTCTGGCCTGGAGATGGCAGAGGGATGAGAGGACCACTAGGAAAAGTAAGCAAGCAAATGATAAAGTATTTGTTCTGACAAAATTCTGGCTGCTGCTATCTAAGTTAATGGGTTGAGAATTTTTAAAGAGTATCAGAATCACCTGGAATTTTTTGTTTGGCAGTGTTTATTCCAAAGCTCTATTCCAGGAAATAAAATATTTAGTTGTGAGGTCAGGGAGTACACATTTGAAGAAATTCAGGTGATTCTAAAGGAGGTAGTCCATAGATCACACTTTGATCTAAAGAGACAAATTTTCTAAGAAAGCTAATCCAATTAATTGAGCTGGAATATCCACAGTTACATGACCAGAGGCCTAATAACCACCAGTGACGAATATGCCCATCTGTTTTCATTAATGATCTGACTGGACCTAGTTTTCTCCACGTTTGCAATTTTCTTCCCAAACTCAATTGCCCTCTGGCATGAGTGGGAGAAATACACATTAATGTACTTAATTTTGTAAAGAAATAAAAAGCAACTTCAGGTATGTTCAAGTATTCTTTCCAAAGTTAATATGTTGATCTTCTTGGCACTTATAGTCATAATATATATGAAAAAGAAATTTCTGCATTATACAATGATCCAAAAACAAGCTTACAAGGTGTGTATAATCATTGATATTTTAATTAGCTTGTATCAAAAGATCCCTGACCTTTCGTTCCAATCTTTAGGGTAAATCAAAAGAACAAGAGCTTGTCTCCCTACACATAGTGAGCAGTTAGCCTACACACAAAAAAGGTGACTTTTTTGTTCATCAACATAATTAAACCCAGATACAGACTGTGTGTGTCAGACTTTGGCCAGGAGCTAACTTGTAGGAGAGCTTGACATAATCATATTAAGGGCTGACAGTGCTTAGCTGCCAAGAACTAAATAAGAAAAATGCTATCAGTAGTATAGGTGTGTATTCTCTGCTGCATGTTAATAAGCTAATTGGAGTCTAAGCAGTTGATATTTATCATTTCCATATTTTAATTATGAAAATCATCAATATTATAATCACTGAATATTATTTCCTTTGAATATTAAACCACTAATTGACCTAATTGAGCAGAATATTACTAGGAGAAAATACAGTATTTTGTTTTAGCTAGAGGAGAAGAAAATCATTTGGAAGCTAGTATTTTGTTTTAATTTCATTAGAACCATTGTATACAAGGTTTCTATGTTTATATGTCCTCTAAGTAAAATTCCATGTTCAAATCTAGAAGAGGACAGTTTTTCTTGATGAAGTTCACCTTATTACTTGGGGCATTTCTCTAGTGCTATTTTTTTCTTCTTTCTACTAAAAAAATTTATTCTGAGCAATATAAATAATTGAATTTTTACTGCAGATATGCAATATATGCATGTACAAATTCATCTAGCCTAACATCATTATTAATGGATAAGTAAAAAATATGCCCAAATCAGAGAGTGTCCTTGGGACATAAGCAGCACTAGAACTCAACCTTCCACTCCCGGCTTAATGTGTCTATTTCACAAGCTGCTCTATGGGATAAAGTTCTCCTTAAATAATACTTCTCTCCCTTTATTTCAGACTTACACTAAAGAGATGTATTCTCTCTGATAATATGTTGCTCATCCATTAAACTTCAGTTAGTAATTCCTATCCTGTGAAAGCAGAAAGTGCTGTTTCCTTCAGCACAGCAGCAAAGATAAGCATATATCCATTAAGACATGCTACTGTTAATGTCAAGCTTGACTAAAGTGGTCAAATAGGCTTTCCTAAGCTTCTACATTCAAGGAAAGGGATGCGGGGGGTGGAGGGAGGGGGTGGAGAAAAAGACTCATTGCAAATGATAAAACATTATATATATTTACATTTTCCAAAGGGTATATATACATAGTTTTTCTTGACTTTTGAAAAATCCACAAGATAAATGTTTCACGTCTAGAATCTATATACATTGGATTACAGATAATGAAAACCATTATCATAACATGATGTTCCACTTAAAGAAATAATAGGCATAGTAGACTTAAGAATAAAATAAAAAGAAACAACAAAAATTCATGTAAATAAAAAAAGCCATAGAAATCCATCTAAATCGCAAGATCATATGGCTTAGTAATTCTACTTTATAATATTGCACTGCACTCAACTTCTCTAGCCTTCAGTTTACAGCATATGTGTATGGTACCTCCACATAGAGATTACTTCAAATGCTGAGCATCCTCCAGTGAAAACCTCTGTCTAGTAAGGATCTTGAAAGACCCTTTATGAGTCTTTCCAAGAATTTAAGAATCTAATAATCCAAGCATTTATGTGCTTGTCTGTTTAAAGCAAAGGTTTTCAACTGGGAGTGGTTTTGTTTCCTAGGGGACATTTAGCACTGTCTAGAGACATTTTTTTATTGGCACTGGGGTAAAGGGTGCTATTGGCAACCAATTATTAGAGGCCAGGGATTCTGCTACAATTTCTACCACACGGGACAGAACCACAAAAAATGAATTATCTGACCCAAAATAATCCTGACCAAATAAGCTAAAGTAATAGCTGCTGTGAGTTCTTTCAAATGACATTAAGTTTTTAGTCACTATGGCTCAGACGGTAAAGTGTCTGTCTACAATGCGCGAGACCTGGGTTCGATCCCTGGGTCAGGAAGATCCGCTGGAGAAGGAAATGGCAATCCACTCCAGTGCTATTGCCTGGAAAATCCCATGGACGGAGGAGCCTGATAGGTTACAGTCCATGGGGTCGCAAAGAGTCAGACACAACTAGCGACTTCACTTTCACTTTCTAACTCACTGAGAAATGTGTGTTTTTTTTTGTTTTTTGGTTATCACTTGTGTCACTACCTAGGGTTACTGGGCAGATTTCTTAGTAAGAGGCAACACCAGCAACAGCAAGAACACAAGGTTTGGGAGGTTGGAGACTTGAATTCTGTAGATGCAACTCTCACTAATTAGCTGCGTGAACTTGGGCAAGTCACTTAACCTCTCACGCCCTCAACTGTCATGCCTGAACACTAAGACAATCAAGTTAATTCCAGAAATCCCTTCCAGCACTAAAATTCTATTATTCAAATGAGAAGCCAAATTACAAGTTTGGAAAAAATTTAATTAGATATCTGACTATACAATCATTAAAAACAAAAATATCTAAAAAGTACATACATTAAACATACGTGTAACTGCACTGCTTCAATTAATTTGTGAGCACTTATTGGGAATCCATTATATGCTTAGCACTCAATTTGTTGATATAAAGCTATAAAAGAAGGACTAGAAACTACGAGTAAATTACACTGAATTATTGAAATCCATTAAAGATATGGGGTTTTTGCTTAAAGTGAATATGCAGACCATCACATCAGGATATTCCAGAATCTTTGGTAAAATACAAATTCCTGATTCCTTAGTCCTCATGGGTTGGGGTTTCCAAGGACTGGGGAAAAACTTGGATTATTACAACCACTTTCAAGTGGGTATGTATCCTCACTTGGTTGAAACCACTCACTATGGTTTAAACCCCACAGAATAATGAATAAGAGAATCTGCATTATATTATACTTCTTCAGTCTTGGTTATATATGAACATCTATTGGAACATTAAATGTTCCTATTAAGTGTACCAGAGAAAGTAGCATTAACAGCAGGTCAGAA
Organism: Capra hircus; assembly: GCF_001704415.2. Lineage (NCBI taxonomy): Eukaryota > Metazoa > Chordata > Mammalia > Artiodactyla > Bovidae > Capra > Capra hircus. Next base: position 103,999,776 of record NC_030811.1, read on the forward strand.
TATTTGAAGTGAAGTCCCTAGCTCATAAGATGAAAGTATAAATAGATGGGGTTTGGAAAGAGCCAAGAAAGATATTCATGTGGAGATTCAAAATGAGCAAAGGCCCAGCTGTGGGAGTGGATGAGATGTACTTGGGGGTCAATGAAGAGTCTCATGACAGCAATACTCGTATTAAACAGAAATAATAGATAAAGTGAGTTAGTTGTATATATGTATGGTAGAATCAACTTGAAAATGTCTATCTCCCCAAAGGAAAACCATCCTGGGAAAAAAAAATTAATTCAAAGATGTTTAAATCCTATTTACATGTTGTCTGATTAAAATGTGTTTCACTGATTTTTAGGCCACATATGCAACTCAAGAAGAAAACAAAATTACTCCATACATTAAAACTTCTAGATCTCAAAGTCTCCTATTTCATTTTATTTCTTGAAAGCATTGTGCTTATTTGCCAAATAAGTCTTATCTCCCTCTATTACCCCTATTATTTTGCCAGTGTAAACTCCAACATAAAATGACATTTCTACACTGGCCATTTACATACACTTTAACATGATAATTTTTTTCTCTTGGGAGGTGGGAACTAAGAGGTTCCCCCGCCCCTGCAAAAAAAAATCCAAGGATATTTCACTTAAATAGTTGTATAATATAAATAATTTCATTTGCTAATTTGTTAAATGGACTACTTTATTGATTTTTAATTTAATTCCATTATGATTATTTTCGTGACTTGAATCCTTTTAATTTACTGAAACAGTTTTATGGCTTAGAATACAATGTCCAATGTCTTCAAACTTGTTTCACACATTTTGTCCATCTTTGGTAGTTCTCAGTAGAAGTACAAATTCAACCCCCATTACTTCATTTTCACTGGAAACAGAAGACCAGCTCAAGCAGATTATTTCAATATATTACCATGCTTAAAAATTAAGCATATTGACTCAATGCCATTAATATTATTTTTAAACCTTATATGGGAATATCAGCTCTTACTGTAATTATGGAAATAATTGTTGTTGTTTAGTCCCCAAGTCATGTTTGACTCTTTTGCAAACCCATGGACTATAGCCTTCCAGGCTCCTCTGTCCATAGGATTTCCAGGCAAGAATACTGGAGTAGGTTGCCATTTTATCCTCCAGGGAGTCTTCCCAATCCAAGGATGGAACCTGAGTCTCCTGCATTGGCAGGCAGAATCTTTACCACTGAGCCATCAGGGAAGCCCATGGAAATAGTAAATTAAGTTTATAATGTAGTTTTCAGTAAGGTCTTAGTGGAATATTTTAAAATACCATTTTCCTCACATTTTGATAAGAACCACTATCTGAGTTCCCCATGGCATTGGAGGTATAGCTTGACCATCCAAGGTGGGAAATAAGTTATCTTTTTAAATTACCTCCCATGTGATTCTATGAGTCTGTGACATCATTCACCTTCGTTCCCAAATAAGAATTACCAGTAACCTAGATACTGTCATACTGAATGAAGTAAATCAAACAGCAAAAGACAAATATCATATGATATCATTTATATGTGGAATCTAAAACAAAAATTGAACAAACAAACTTATTTACAAAGTAGAAATAGAGTCACAGATGTAGAAAACAAACTTATGGTTACCAGTGAGGAAAGGGGGCGCCAAACACTGGGAGACTGAGATTGCCATGTACACACTACTGTATATATAATAAATAACTAATAAAGACCTGCAGAATAGCACAGGAAACTCTATATAACACTCTGTAATGAACTGTATGGAAAAGAATCTAAAAAACAATGGATACACACACACACACACACACATATATATATATATATATATACCTATATACACACACAACTGATTTACTTTGCTGTAAACCTGAAACTGACACAACATTGTAAGTCAACTATCAACTCCAATAAATTTTTTAAAATAAAGTTAAAAAATAAATAAAATGAAGGAGTGGGAGTAGATGCTCTTTGCTCTGAGTTCACTTCCAAAAAAAAATTTTATATATTCCATACTGCATTCTAAGAGTCATCAAAGAAGGAAAGACTGAGTTCCTATACTTCATGAGGTAAAAGTACAGTGAAAAAATAACAAGTGCTATTATCACATTTACTTATACAAAATGCTTATAATCTGCATTGTTTCAAGGCACATATTCTATATTATTAACACAAGCCTACTGATGATATAATCAATACAAACTTTACTTCCAACACTAATAACACCTTGTGAAGTGAAGTGAAAGTCGCTCAGTTGTGTCCGATTCTTTGCGACCCCATGGACTGTCCATGGAATTCTCCAGGCCAGAATACCGGAGTGGGTAGCCTAAATAACACCTTGCTGCTGCTAAGTCACTTCAGTTGTGTCCGACTCTGTGCGACCCCATAGACGGCAGCCCACCAGGCTCCCCCGTCCCTGGGATTCTCCAAGCAAGAACACTGGAGTGGGTTGCCATTTCCTCCTCCAACGCATGAAAGTGAAAAGTGAAAGGGAAGCCGCTCAGTCGTGTCCGACTCTTCGTGACCCCATGGACTGCAGCCCACCAGGCTCCCCCGTCCATGGGATTCTCCAGGCAACAGTACTGGAGTGGGGTGCCATTGCCTTCTCCCAAATAACATCTTAAGTATATCTAAATTTCACGAAAATTCTATTGCCCAATACTGCGTTTTATAGGCATGCTTATACATCATCTGGGGGAACTGTAGTCCTGAAAACAGAGTGAGAGCCTAGAGCGCAGTTTTTTTTCTTTGCAGCACATTCACAATAGCCAGGACATGAAAGCAACCTAAATGCCCATCAACAGAGGCATGGATAACGACGACGTGGTACATATGTACCGTAGACTATGACTCAGTCACCAAGAGGAACTAAACTGTGTCCTTTGCAGAGAGGTGGCTAGACCTAGAGACTATCATACAGAGTGAAGTAAGTCAGAAAGAGAAAAACAAATATCATACATTAACACACACATGTGGAATCTAGAAAAATGGTAGAGATGATCTTGTCTTCAAAGCAGAGATAGAGACACAGATGCAAAGAACAAACATTTGGATACCAAAGGGGTGAAGAGGGGTAAGTGGGGTGAACTGGTATACACTAAAATATATAAAATTAGTTAATGAGCCCCTACTGTATAACACAGGGAACTCTACTCTGCAGTGACCTAAATGGAAAGGAAATTCAAAAAAGAGGGGCTATATGCATACCTATGGCTGACTCACTTTGCTAGAGCAGAAACTGACACGGCAGTGTAAAGCAGCTATGCTCCAATAAAAAAAGCTTTATACATATTTCACAGATAGCTCATATTTATCTCATTTAGGAAAGATACAGAAAGTAAAGACAGGTGTAGATCATCTTTTTTCTACTTTTCTATCAATCATCACTTTAATTCAAACAGTATATAAGGCACGCAAGGAAACACAGTAGCCTCCTTCCCACCGCTTCCCAATCCCCAGTCCTATTCCCCAGCAGGAAGCACTTTCAACACTTTTGCTTTTTTTTTTCCTTATAATTGCCATAATGTTTCTAACTATAAATATTGCTTTTTTATTTATTAAGCTTGCTGCTGCTAAGTCACTTCAGTAGTGTCCGATTCTATGCGACCTCATAGACGGCAGCCCACCAGGCTCCCCCGTCCCTGGGATTCTCTAGGCAAGAACATTGGAGTGGGTTGCCACTTCTCCAATGCATGAAAGTGAAAAGTGAAACTGAAGTTGCTCAGTCGTGTCCAACTCTTAGCGACCCCATGGACTGCAGCCTTCCAGGCTCCTCCATCCATGGGATTTTCCAGGCCAGAGTACTGGAGTGGGGTGCCAGTATTAAGCTTAGACACTATTATTTGATTTCTTGGCTTTTTAGATGAGAATTTAGCTCTTTTTCCACACTACCTTCATCCCTTTTTTTCCATTCACCCATCTTTTCAGTAGAACTAAATTACTATTGGGGGCTACATGGAAAATTAGAGTTCAAATAACTCTGACTGTGCAATACTGATGATCAAGCCAAATGATGTACAGTGATGATATTTCCCTTTTACTATCTACATTTTCTTAAAGATTCTTGTCTCATTTATTTAGATTTACATGAACAATAGCTAAGATTTTCTAAATGTTGTCAAGGACCTTTCAAACGCCAATAATATTTTTCAGGTTCAAACATGTTGGCTAACCAAACTATTTTCTTTCTTTCCTAGAGACCTCCCTTCTGTGCCCTCCACCCTCCTGTTTAGGTCATACTGATTGCTGCCCAGACTTAAAGCACTATTGTCATCTTCTTTCAAACCTGGTGGGCTTCCCTGGTAGCTCAGATGGTAGAGAATGCACCTGCAGTGCAGGAGACCTGGGTTTGATCCCTGGGTTGGGAAGATCCCCTGGAGAAGGAAATGGCTACCCACTTCAGTATTCTTGCCTGGGGAAATCCCATGGATAGAAGAGTCTGGCAGGCTACAGTCATGGGGTTGCAAAGAGTCGGACACAACTGAGTGACTTCACTCTCCCTTTGGGTTTCCATGGTGGCTCAGCTGGTAAGGAATCAATCTGATTCTGATATCTTTGTCCGCCAGATTGCAAAGCCAGACCTTCCTTCAAAAAGTACATGTAGGACTTCCCTGGGGGTCCAGTGGTTGAGAATCTGCCTACCAATGCAGGGGACACAGGTTCTACCCCTTGTCTGGGCAGATTTCCACATAGCATGGGACAACTAAGCCCATGTACCACAACTACTGAGCCCATGCCCTAAAGCCCATGCTCCACAAGAGAAGCCGCCACAACGAAGGTTAGCTCCTCCCTGCTCAGCAGGGGGCACGTAGCAATGAAGACCAAAAGCAGTCAAAAATAAATAGTTAATTAAATTAAAAGTAATCAACTTTAATAAAAGAATCTGTAAATGGATGGAAACAATTTTTTAAAACTATATATAATAACTTCTAGGGCTTCTCTGGTGGCTCAGACAGTAAAGGGTCTGCTTGTAGAGTGGGAGACCCAGGTCCGAACCCTGGGTCAGGAAGATCCCCTGGAGAAGGAAATGGCAACCCACTCCAGTATTCTTGCCTGGAGAATCCCATGGACAGAGGAGCCTGGCAGGCTACAGTTCATGGGGTCACAAAGAGTCGGACACAATTGAATGACTTCACTCTCCCTTTGGGCTTCCCTGGTGGCTCGGCTAGTAAAGAATCCGTCTGCAATGTGGGAGACCTGGGTTCGATCCTGGGTTGAGAAGATCCCCTGGAGAAAGGACCAGCTACCCACTCCAGTATTCTAGGCTGGAGAATTCCATGGATTATACAGCTCATGGGGTTGCAAAGAGTTGGACATGACTGAGCGACTTTCAGTAATAACTCTAGGCAAGCAATAAGGAGAATTTTCTGCATTTAGCAAGTGTGGTCGAAGGAAGATAATTAGTCACGTACGGTTTATTGACTTTATTCATGCCATGGACATGGTCAAGTACCAGATTGCATTACATCATCTATCCTCACTACATCTCTTTGAGATTGGTACCTATTATTATTAAGCCATTTTACAAATGAGGAGACTGAGATTCAGGAACATTTGATACTTATCCAGTGTCACACAGGGAAACACCTGGTTTCAAATCCAGGTTTTACTTCACCCCTAAGGCATGTCATAGCCATTTTTGAGTACTGTCTCCACAGTGTACCAACGTTTTCAGCTCTGGTTGCTGGAGAAGACAGGAAGGACCTAGAGGAGAAATTGAAGGCTTCTGCCTCATAAGGAAACAATTTAGCCCCAGGTCTGCCACCAGCTGATCGGATATCCTCAGGCAAATAAGATGACATCCAACAACAACAATCACTGTGAGAGCCAACATGTATTGAACATTTATCTCTAGCTAGGCACTCTCGCATGTTTTATCTTATTTTAGTCTCATGAGAATTTTTTGATGTCAGTATTATTACTGTTATTATTATTGCCATTATTATCATTTTAAGTCTCATTTTACAAGTGAGGAAGCATACCTCCAGATTCTACTTCCCTCACCCTTCACATGAGTGAGATTAATTGATTACCTCTAAATTGTCTCTTGCTATAAATACCTTCCCTTAAAACAGTTAGAAGGTAAACCTACAAGTACACATTGGATTTGCACACTTTGGGGAGAAAAAATAGTAATTACAGAATTTTAGAACTGGGAGAAATTTTACAGATCACCTCTACCTGCCTCACTTTTCAATTGAAGAAACTGAGGTTCAAAAAATATTCGTTAGATAGGACTTCCCTGGTGGTCCAGTGGCTAAGACTCCGTGCTCCCAATGCAGGGGCCCTGGGATTGATCCCTGGTCAGGGAACTTGATCCCACATGCCACAGCTAAGACCCAGTGCAGCCAGATAATTAAATAAAAACTTGAAAAAAATAAAATAAAATAAAAATTCATTAGAACTTTGAAAGTCACACAGCTAGTGAAGACTAGTACCCAAATGTGATGATTCCCAGGTTAGTACTTTTTCTTACATTGAAGAAAGCAGGGAGATGGCACTGAGAAAAAGGAAAGAAGAGAGGGAGGGAAGGAGGGAAGCAAAGAGAAGGGAAGGAAGAGGAGAGAAGGGAAGGGAAGAGAAAGGAAGGGATGGGAAAACAGTGTGGAAGTCCCTACCACCATCTGCTCATCTTTCAACTAAGTAAGAGGCCCAGAAATACAAGCAGTACGAAAGTGAGCACCAAAGCATTCCATCCTTAGGAGGAGTTTACAATTAAAAACAACAATAGATTAATATATTATTTTAAACATAATAATAAATTTATAATTTATTATAAATTTAAAATAATAATTTGCAAATTTAATCCAAAAACAAGAGTTGGATATATAATTTGGCATCTAGAATTTTTAAAATTCATAATGGAACTCTCAGTTTCCCTCATGCACCCTCTAAGAGTCATCATCTCAGTAAATGACAGCACTATACAGTCAGTTGAATAGTGAAAGTGGGAGTTGCTCAGTCGTGTCCAACTCTTTGTGACCCCACAGACTGTAGCCCGCCAGGCTCCTCTGTTCATGGGATTCTCCAGGCAAGAACACTGGAGTGAGTTGCCATTCCGTTCTCTGGGGGATCTTCCCGAACCAGGGATCAAACGCAGATCTCCCACATTACAGGCAAAGTCTTTACCATGTGAGCCACCGGGGAAGGTGATTCAGTCAGTTACTCGTGGCAAAAATCATCAGGCACTTTCAGCTCCTTTACATCCTGTATCCAATCCACAATATAAATCCTCTTGATCCTATTTCCAAGATACATCTCAAACATACCCACTTCTCTTCTTGTCCATGTCCACAACTGTGGTCTAAGCCACCCTATTGTCTTGCCCAGGCTATTAATACAGCTTTTCTTCTTTCACTCTGGTCCAGCACAATACATTTCCTTTGTAGCAAGCAGGATGTCTTCAAAAGCAGGTGAACCAGATGATGTCACTCCCTTTCTTAAGCCTACCAGTGGTTATAATAGCCTCCTTTCCATAGCTGAGCTTGTTATGTGCTTTCACAGGTAAACCCAAGGAGGTACAACATCCCTAAACTAGCATCCCTAAAGTGCAACCTACAACAAAAAGGAGCCATTCGTGACTTCAGTAACAGAATACGTTCTACAACATGGCTTTTTAGAAGAGCAGACAAAAGTAGCAGAAAAGTACATTGTGCATTAAATCTTCATAGTACAAAAACAGAAATATTCTAAAATCATTTTCTTATCACCCTAGAATCCACTTACTATCACCTATCTTTGTTGCTGTCACTCATCTTTACTAGACAATTATAGGTGAACTTCAAACACTGTATGTGTTTAAACATGGGAGTCCAGTCCTCCAAACAGAAGACAGGCTCTAATTTTCTTACCTTAAATCTCCACACGTATAGGAAAAGGAAGAAAACGCAAATGTGAACAGAGAGGCCTGGTCTTAGCACTCTGGTAATTCAATCCAGTGGGATAGGCTGGTATGAAACATAATTACAAGTGTAATTACAAAAGTGGAAGGATGAAGTATTTAGGGAGAATTGAAAAGACAATGCTTGTCTGAAAAAGGGATCATCTGTGCTGTGCCTTAGTCAATCTCAGTCACCAACAGAGTCAGTGCATATTCTCATCAGGCCCGTAATGATAGGAACTTCACTGATTTCAATCTCTTTTTTCTGTTAAAAGGTAGAGAGGGAGGGGAGAAAGGGAGGGGGGCAGAGAAAGCAGGGAAAGGCCCATCATCATAGGCTTAAATTGAAAAATCCTTCCAATGAATTTTTCCAAAAATCCCAAGTGAAGCATGAGATTCTACTCTGCATCTCTAAATTTGTCCTTACCTTTACATGGCCTGCCTCTTTGGCATCAACCTGAAAGTGACAAACATCTAAACTGTATTGAAAACCGCATCACAACTCCTATAAAAATGCATAATTTGAGCCAGATAATCTGTGCTGTGCATCTGTCTATCTACATCTTAACTTCAGCTGGGCACAAACAATGTCAAAGAATCTGTATACAAAGAAAAACAGCAGTCAATAACCCAAAATTTTTGGAATACTGCACATCACCGTTATTGACTTGAGCATTTCGGGATATTAAAGTTGATGCGGACAAAGCAAGCTGGGTGTTGCACCATTTTTTCTTTTTTCTTTTTGTTTGTTTGCTTTCACTTTTCATGCAGATATTCTTATGCCCTGAGAAAATTATCAAGAAAGACAAAAAACCAGAGTATAAGTAAGCTCCAACTTAGTAAAGTATGCTGGCCCACAACTGTAATTTTTACCCTACCAGTATATTTGGCAAATGATTTAACCATGCCTTAGTATTTTCATCAACCTGGGGTGGAAATGCCCAGCAGATACACAGCTGTGACAGAAACAGAGTGGTAGAATAGATCTGAAAACACATCAAATATTTGAGAGTATTATAATTTATAAATGTAAAGTACCATCATTGTATGATATCTCTTCTTTGGCTTACACATTATAATAGGCTTTTTCTCTCCACATTCTCAAGTGCTCACAATAACATCTTCCCTCATTTCAGAAACTCTGCTTTTATACAAAAGATTATGAAAGACCTTAGTTCCAGAACCTTCTTTCCCATTAGCTACCAAGCAACTCCTATTATAAGTAGCTTAACGCATCAATGTGGTTGGAAGATTATTATTGGTGGGGAGCATTGTTCCATATAGTCTACAATTTCTTTATACCCAAAGGTTTCCAACCTAGTAGTAAATGGATCACACTGTGCTATCAAAGAGGAAAAAAAAAAATTAGCAACCACTTTATTAGAAAACGGGATGTTTCTGATGGTTCTTTTATGGCCCTGAAAGGTACTAGAGCCTTCTTCATCACACTTCCTTTTGCAGTGTGGTATTTTCATAATTTTTCTCTCTGAAGCACCAGTGTCTGTGCAGAATCCAGTATGACCTCTAACTATTTCAAGTGGTAACTAAATAAACACAGGAACAGTAAAGAAATTCCATCTATAAAGTGATAGCTTGATCTATAAAATAACACCCATATTGATTTTTGTGTGTTTCCAATGACTTGACTGATGTTGTTTTTCATTTAAATTAATAAGTTTTGGCATTGTGGAAACACAACATGTTGTTAACATTTGCACAAAATTGGAAATGAATTTTCTTGCTTATTTGTTTATTCTGGGGCTTAGTCCTCTGGTTACCCTAGGTTAATTTTCAAGGTCAGTGAACTGAGGCATAACTCTATCAGAGCTCACACAGTTTTAAAATATTCTCTCTCTCACCAGTCCCTCCTTCCTCCCCTTGGCACTAAAATATTGATCAGCTTCTCTCTGCGTCCTACGGAGGTGACCAGGATGCGTGCCTAAGAGTGAGCAGTAGCCTGAAGAAATACAAGAAAAATGTTGTGACGATGTATTTGCAATTAATTTGCTTTCTTTTGAAGAAAGGGATTTTTTTCTGATCACAAAGTAATATAAGTTCAATGTGGTACAAAATTCAGAAGAGGTAGAAAGTCTAAAAAATGTAATTACCTACAATGCCACTCGCCTTAGCTAGCCATAAAGAACATGAAATTTTCAGTTTAGTTTTTGAATGTTTCCTTTCTGATTTGTTTTGATGTACATATACTGCTCTGAGAGAAAATAAAAAGTTATGTTGATTTTTCAGATTTGTCAACTAATGTTGCTTTTATATCTATATTTGAGGGGAAGGGTGGGGAATAGCAGAATATTTGCAGTTCTTAAATTCTGAGGTAGGTTCTTATTTTAGAATGTATGTTGAGTTCCCCTTCACCAATAAATGCAGGTTTCCCACGTGGTGGTAAAGAATCCTCCTGCCAATGCAGGAGACACAAGAGACCTGAGTTCAATCCCTGGGTCAGGAAGAGCCCCTGGAGTAGGAAATGGCAAGCTGCTCCGGCATTCTTGCCTGAAAAGTCCCATGGACAGAGGAGCCTAGCGGGCTCCAGCCCATAAGGCAGCAGAGAGTCGGACATGACTGAGCGACTAAGCTCAACAAGCGCAACAATGTCCAGAGTTCCCCTTCAGCAACAGACGTACTGGTGCCAGGACACAGAGGAAAACAGCAGCTTAGCCAGTGTGGGGCTGAGAAGGACCAAATGTAAAGCTAGAAGGAAGATAGATGGGCTCAAGGAGAAAAGAAGTAACAAGAGCAGACAAAGTATGTGGAGTCTGACATCACCCAAACCTGGATTCTTGTCTTTGCTCACGGCTGTGTGACTTGCACACAGGTTACTTGATTTCTCTGAGCCTCAGTTTGCTCAGCTGTATAAAACAGGCATAAAACAGTATCTATCTGAGATTTAAAACAGTGAATACACGTAAAGCACTTAGAACAGTGTGCCTCAGAGAGCAAGCAGTCAGTACATCTTAGCTTCTGGCAGCAGTAATAGTACAATATTTATCAGACTCTGAGCTAAATGTTTTACATACATTGCCTCATTTACTCCTACACTATCCTAGAAAGTAGGATTAAATGATAATCTATCCAGAGCACTTTATCATCTAAAAGCTTGAATTACAAATGAGAAAATTGAGGTTTAGGAAAAGATTCATTATCTTGCCCAAGGCCGTAGAGTTTGTAAGTGATGAAGCCTGGATTTTTACCCAGGGCTTGTGGTTGTAAATGACACACTACTTTTCTGAGTATGGCAGCGGGACCACCATCAGTATAATGAGAATACCTGCAATGAGGCCCAAGAACCTACAGGTTTAACAAGTTCCCCAGGTGAGTTTTAGGCCCCAGATTCTGGCTCAAAAAATGTTAAATATTATTCAGAGCCCTGCAGAGAGCAGGCCCTCAGAAAATATCAAAGGATAATCTTGCAGCAGATGAGATAATGCTCCGAAAAGACAGCAACCAGGTACAATGTAGGAGCAGGGCTACAACAAACATCTGCCTTTATTCCCGCTTAAAGGTGTCTGACTGATTTTTATCTTGGGCTTCACAGGTGACCTCAGTGGTAAATAATCCACCTTCCAAACAAGAGACCTGGGTTCGATCCCTGGGTCAGGAAGATCCCCTGGAGTAGGAAATGACAATCCGCTCCAATATTCTTGCCTGGACAATTCCATAAACAGAGGAGCCTAGCAGGCTACACTCCATGGGGTTACAAAGAGTCAGATGCTACTGAGCATGATTTTTATCTTACATGATTTTTTATATGATTTTTATCTTACACTTGTGAACTGATACAAATATTTAATTATATCATGTGTTGTCCCATCAATACTGCTTTGCAGCTATTTTACATTCAGCCTGGGTGCCAGATTGAATTAAATGGGGTTTTTCTAAAGCCTATAAAGCTGAAAAATATCTTTCCCTGGTTGGTATTTTTTACATACTGGTTACAAAGAGTCTGTAAGCTAAGGAAGGTAGTAAAGTTCATTTGCTAGTGAGGAAGCCAATTTGACTTTTATGGCTATTAATTTTTTATGGAGCACAGAGCAGAATTACTGCTGTTGCTCCTGATTTAGACACCTCTGGAGCTATCAGGACTGAGGGCACCTCCATCTAGGAAGCAGTGCTCTTGACCATCCTTAAAGGCACACATGATCACAGACTAACAGCTTCCAGGTCCTGCTCATAAGATCCATCTATACACAGTGATACCTCCAATGAGTCACCAAGAAATTTTATTGCTATTGCTTTAAAACTAGATGTGATATAGTTTTGACTTTTCATAGGGGCTGTGCCATACGGCAGGCAGGATCTTAGTTCCCTGACCAGGCATGGAAGCTGTGCCCTTTGCAGCGGAAGCACAGAGTCTTAAACACTGCACCCCTAGGGAAGTCCCATTGTAGGCTTTAAGTAATGGTGGATAGGGTAAAAAGGGCTTGATCATTTAAGAAAAATTGTTATCACAGATGAAGCATGCACAAGAGATATTAATTCATATCTTTGTGTGTGTGTGTGCTTATAATGTGCATGTATCATTCTATAAATGCCATTTGTAGTAGTGAGAAAAGTCAAAAACAGGCAAAAGGGCCCACTTTCATAGGTCTTCCATTAAAAAGGGGGGAGGGAGAAGAGTTAGATAATATTAATTAATACAAATAAACTTGCCAGGTGGTAAGATGGAGAGGAAGGCCAGATAAAGGGTAAAGAGCAGTTAGAGGGAATTCTAGTTTAGAGGGACATCCCCAATGGCCCAGCAGTGAAAAAAAAAAAAAATGCAGTGCAGGAGATGCAGGTTTGATCCTTGGATCAGGAAGACCCCCTAAAGGAAGAGATGGCAACCCACTCCAGTACTCTTGCTGGGGAAATCCCATGACCAGAGAAGCCTGGCGAGTGGGGTCGCAAAGAATTCAACATGACTGAGAGAGCACACACACACACACACACACACACACACACACACACACACACACACACACTAGTTTAGATAGGGTTGCAAGGGGAAGTATCTCTAACGTAGGTAACACACTAGAAATCATACCACTCGCCTCACTTAAATAGGAAGAGATGTTTCAGGTACGGGAATTTTTCCCACAACATTGCTGTATGTGTGAAACTGTTGCTTCATTCAATGAACAGTATACTTAACTCTGATGTGGCAGTTCACACATTGACTTATTTTGAACCTCACCACACCCTTTTGCTGTTGCTGTTCATTCATTCAATAACTATGTTTTCTTTACTATTTCGAATTTCCAGGTACTGTACCAGGATTGAAAAAGTAATAGCCCTTTGTCATGGAGCACTTACTAGATGCACAGCACTGTGCAGAGCACTTCACACAGCTTTACTGACTGGCAAAGTCAGATGCTATCACCACATCTCCAGCGAGGGGTGAGACCCTGAAGGGTTACCTGAGGCCCAGGTTCATATCTCTCAGTGCCAGAGCTCAGAATAAAACCAAGTTTGCTGATCCCCATTCTAGTTTTCTTACAACTAAAATACACAAAACTTTAAGTTAAATTTTTTGCCTGCTTTTAAGGCAAATGAGATAACGTGCCTCCCAGAACAAATACACCTCATTGCTAAATGAACTTCAAAAAGCTATAGAGCTTTTATCCCCTCCTTCCGACAAGTAACTTAGCATTAAACCTCATTTGTAGATGAAGACTTCACCAAAAGAATTCAATCAGTCCAAGAAACAGGCTAGGAACTTTACAGTACAAACCAGATGTCTGAATGATTGGTTTCTAATCAGAGCTGGTCACAGGGTGAAGAAAGTGGGTAAGTCAGCACAGCAGCCTTCCCTCTCACCACACGCAGCAAGCCCGTCTCCCTCACTGACGCACTTCATTTCTCATTCTTCTGCAGCTCCAGCCCCAGCCAGCCAGTCTCCACTGTTGCCAGCAGGATCTCTACAACAACCCTCTCTTCTGTCCATACCCTTCAGAGTAATCCTCCTGGAGTATGTGTTGCTCATCAGAATGGTTGGCCAGCTCTTACAGACGAACATCAAAGGTTTTAGGAATCCATTCTCTCTCAGCAGCCTAATTCACAAGATCTTAAAGGAAGAAAGAACCACAGAGATCATCCTACACCAACCTGCATCGTTCACAAATGTGACCCAGAAGACTTCAGGACTTTATGGCTAGTTAGTCCTAAAGCCCACTTGGGTGCAGAGTCATTTATTCTTTGTACTCTACCACTTTGCTTTGTAGGTCTTAATATTGTAAAAGTACAAATTTTCTAATATTTGTATTTGGGGGTACTCACTACACATTGATAGAAGATATCTGAAGGGGAGTTTGACTTTTTGACATTTCTCAACTAACATCTCTTGGCCAGCCAGCTTACTCCACCCATCCACGGGGTAAGTTAATTTCTAACAAGCTCTTCATGATGACTAGATTTCTCTATGTCTTATTGAACGATGGGCCCACAGGAAATTTCCTGGACTTCTCCCATCATTTGTAGGGTGACTCTGATAAAGAATGAGCTAAAAGAAATCAAGACTGTTTTCCTCTACATAATCATATCCTTTTCATAAATAACCAGGGATCTAATATCAACAACTTACTTTTTACATTACCTTCATTTTAAAAGGGACAAAACCGTGACACAAAGAAGGGACGGTCACACAGCTAGTGAGTAGGCAAGAGAGAAGAGAAACTAAATTCAAAATATTTTCAGCTGAATATGAATTACTCTGAACCAGGAAAAGGAGGAAGCAAAACTAAAATTTGCAAACATTTATTTACCACTGACAACATATTCCCTAGCTCATTTATATTCACAACCTATTATAGGGTAGGTATTGCTATTATCTTCATTATACACCTGAAAAACTTTCAGGCTTAGCAGAATAAAGTAAAATTTGACCAAAAAGGGGATGGGGGAAAAATTTTGACCAAAGGAGTAAATTAATAAATGGCAAGGCCAAGACTTGAACAGCATAGTCTGTCTGAGCCTTCTCCACTTTACTAGTACTAGTAGTGAAGCCTCCTCTTGCCAGCGTGAAAAATGAGTCACAGCAAGTGTAGACCCCCATCATAACTCCAAACTAGCCGCCTTCTCTCCAGTACTCTTTCTAAAATACAACCATACTTCTGTGGTTCAGTAGCCACGTCGTGTCCAACTCTTTGCAACTGCATGGATTGCAGCACCCCAGGCTTCCCTGTCCTTCACTATCTCCTGGAGTTGCTTAAACTCATACTAATGATTGTAAAAACACTAACAATGCCAATCATATCTCCCTTTACCTTCCCTCATATTCCATGCCCACACCTTTCTTGTGCTAACTCCTCTGCTTTGAATCTCCTCCTCCTTCCCTCTGGTGGGCAGAATCTTGGCTCTCCAGTGCCACACTTACGAATACGTTTCTTCATGTTGCCAAAGGGATGTTGCATATATCATTAATGCTACTAATAAGTGACCTTAAAATAAGGAGGAGATACAAATGATTTGGGTGAGTCTAGTGTGATTACATCAACTCTTCGAAGCAGAACTTTTTCTCGACTAAGGGCAGAAATCAGAGATTTGAAACACGAGATGTTTCAATACACCATTCAATACCACTGCAAGGAGCTGAATTCTGCCAATAACCGGTGAACACGGAAGAGAACCTTGAATTCCGAGGAAGAACTACAGCCTTAGCTGATACCTTGATTTTAGCATGGTGAGACCCCAACCAAAGAATCCAGCCACACCCTACTGAACTTCTGACCTACAGAAACTATAAGATAATAAATGGGTGTGGTTGAAACTGCTAATTTTGTGGTGATTTGTTACAGCAACAACTGGAAACTAATACACTGCCTTTGGTCTAATAAGCTTCAACTCCTCTTTCAAGGTCCACCTGGGATAGGACAAGCAGGCATCTCAACTTTAAACTAGAACTTCAAATATTAAACAAGTACGTGCAATTTCTCTGACATTTCTCCTTACAGCACTAAGCCACTCCCTTTACTCTTCAAGCTGTTCCTTGAAAGGAAAAGGAGGGGGAAGAGACCATTGCAAAAAGGAACATATTTTTCATATGGAAATGAGGCATCATTCCAGACAAAGAGTCTTAAAACAAAGACAATTCAATATGGCTCGTGCCTTGGACTTCATCTGTGCAGATTTCGTGTCAAAATGGATCGTGTGTCTGTGCTTGTTGTTTATGCGTGGGATGCAATCTGTTGAAAAAACAAAAGCTTCTCTACCATCCAAAGTCATGTCTAAATTGCACCACATCCTCCTGAAACATGTCCAGCCTGTAGCCCCAGGCTGCGTGGGCACCCCCGCCCACCCCAGCTCCCCACAGAGCTGTCAACCAGCAGGCATCCCAGGCACGGTGGGGAAGGGCACCCTCTGTGTCGCTGGCGGTGGGCGCTGCCACAGGCCTCCAAACTCGCTCTTCAGGGGAGGAAGGGCCTTTGCAAGAGCAGCTTTGTTTCTCCCCTCCTCTATGCTCTGTTTTCCATAAATGAAACGGTTCCTTCACACCACAGCTTCTCTCTCAGTACATCAGTTATTGCGCTTTGGGAGCTGGGTCAAAGGGCCACCCTTTCCAGTTCTGTCCGATACAAAGTGAAGACTGAAACAAACAAACAAACAATAGTCTACAGAGGGAAGCTTTTAACCCAGGAATCTTTTCGCCAACTAGCTAGCATGGCCTAGGCCATGAAGAGTGGATCAAAACACATCCAGTCATTTCCCATTTCCCATGTTCCTTCTTCTGAACTCTCCCACTAAAATAGCACATCGAGTTACATTTGTCTCTTTGCCATGTTAAATCATTATGGTGAGGCCTCTTAAGGAGGGACAAATGTGTGTACAACAATTTCAGACTGGATCCTGGATGAATAAGCTATTTGGAGGACACTGTCAAAGATTGGGCTAAAAAAAAAAAAAAAAAAGATTGGGCTAATCCAACAAGTTCATTTCTCTCCCTTCCTAGAGTTTGGATCCATGAAAATATATCCACTGGGGACTCATAACGAAGTCTCATTCAAAAGTGTGGCCCACCTGTGCTGATCCCTGCCAAACTGAAAACTAATTAAGTCTTTGTTTCAGCTAATGACCCAGGTCAACCCCTTCTGCTTTTGTGGATCTGGCTCGTCTTCTCTACTGAGTTGCCAAAACCACACTTTTTATCAGTTTTAATGAGCAGACTTCTACTTCATCATAAATAAGACTGAAGTAGGAATACCAGTGAAAAAAAGTAGGAATTCACAATAAACTGTGGAAAATTCTTCAAGAGATGGGAATACCAGACCACCTGACCTGCCTCTTGAGAAACCTATTTGCAGGTCAGGAAGCAACTGTTAGAACTGGACATGCAACAACAGACTGGTTCCAAATAGGAAAAGGAGTACGTCAAGGCTGTATATTGTCACCCTGTTTATTTAACTTCTACGCAGAGTACATCATGAGAAATGCTGGGCTGGAAGAAGCACAAGCTGGAATCAAGATTGCCAGGAGAAATATCAAGAACCTCAGATATGCAGATGACACCACCCTTATGGCAGAAAGTGAAGAGCAACTAAAAAGCCTCCTGATGAAAGTGAAAGAGGAGAGTGAAAAAGTTGGCCTTTAGTGAAAATGTTGGCTCAACATTCAGAAAACGAAGATCATGGCATCTGGTCCCATCACTTCATGGGAATTAGATGGGGAAACAGTGTCAGACTTTATTTTGGGGGGCTCCAAAATCACTGCAAATGGTGATTGCAGCTGTGAAATTAAAAGACGCTTACTCCTTGGAAGGAAAGTTATGACCAACCTAGACAGCATATCAAAAAGCAGAGACATTACTTTGCCAACAAAGGTCCATCTAGTCAAGGCTATGGTTTTTCCAGTGGTCATGTATGGATGTGAGAGTTGGACTGTGAAGAAGGCTGAGCACCAAAGTATTGATACTTTTGAACTGTGGTGTTGGAGAAGACTCTTGAGAGTCCCTTGGACTGCAAGGAGATCCAACCAGTCCATTCTGAAGGAGATCAGCCCTGGGTGTTCATTGGAAGGACTGATGCTGAAGCTGAAACTCCAATACTTTGGCCACCTCATGCGAAGAGTTGACTCATTGGAAAAGACTCTGATGCTGGGAGGGATTGGGGGCAGGAGGAGAAGGGGACCACAGAGGATGAGATGGCTGGATGGCACCACCGACTCTATGGACATGGGTTTGGGTGAAGTCCAAGGGTTGGTGATGGACAGGGAGGCCTGATGTGCTGCAATTCATGGGGTCACAAAGAGTCAGATGTGACTGAGCGACCTAACTGACTAACTAACTGAGGAATACCAGCTGTGTGCACTGAAGATAAGAAGGCAACTCCTGAAGGCAACTCGGAGGCCATCTGAGCTGCCCTGATTTAGATTGTCTCTGCGTCTGTTGCCTGCTCCTTCCTTGTTTACTGCCTAGTCAACATGCAAGAATCAGAATTTTGATTCCATGTGCTCTGCATGTGCGGTGAGGCGATAAGTCAACATAGGGGCCTGGCAACAAGGACCCCAACCAGAATCTCTGCCACTCAAAATGGCTCACCTTCTACAACCCAAGGAATAGGCTACCCACTCCAGTATTCTGGCCTGGAGAATTCCATGGACTGTATAGTCCATGGGGTCGCAAAGGGTCGGACATGACTGAGTGACTTTCACTTTCACTTCTACAACCGAATGGCCGTTATTTCTGCAGCTATTCTTGAAAGAATGTTAGGTTGTTAGGTCTGGTTTAGTTGAATTTCAGGAAGCAGAAAAATTCTATGCACTTTCTTTTAAAAGTGCTATTGGGAAATGACTAGAGGGGAATTCCTGATAAGGTATTATCATCATTGTGGCCCTGGCTGGCATTAGAAGAACAGGAATGAAAAGCTGTGATAGCCCATGTCATCCAAGCAGAATCATACATTTAGCTCAGCTGAGACACCTCTGCATTGTCTCTCTAAAGAAAAAACAGTGCCCAGTTTCTTATTTGGGCAAAGAAAGGGAATAAACCAACAAGCCACTCTGTGGCTTCCAAGGGCCAGTTGCCAGGTCTACGTAAGCATGGAGGAGAAGGAGAGGGCAGGCGAGCTTCTGCAGCAGACCTTGAAGACTAACCAGCAAGTCTCCCTGGGTGCTCTTTTTGAGAGCTTAGTATCCCCGGGAGAGTTGGTGATGGACAGGGAAGCCTGGAGTGCTGCAGCCCACGGGACGACTGAGCGACTGAACTGAACTGATCCCTGGGGGGAAGAGCAGGGCCTCAAGAAGACACTGACAGAGAATTATCTGGGTCATTCTATCTGTGCCATAAGGACTCACAAACATGGGCATAACATTCTAGAATCACTGACATACCAAAAACACTGGTGTTCTCACAGCCTGAAAATTTGGACAGTGGCATGCAGGTCTATAAATATATATGATTAGTAGAAAAAGAGAACAAATTGTCTTCAGACCCATGTAAGGAAGGGGTGAAGGTGAAAAGAGAGCAAAGGGAAACTGATGAGCTCCAAAACTGAGTTCAGAAAGAGCGATCAAAGTTTAACTCTGCTGTTCCTTTATTTATCCATTCATGGAACAAATATTTGCTGCATGCCTACTCTGTATTAGGTTTCTTACAGATCCACAGTACAAATTAGAATACAAAATCTCTGATTAATACTGAACTAAGAAAAATGATTATTTAACTCAATGTTCCCCAAATGTAATTAATCCTTAGAAGACTACTGTTTTCCTCCTAAGAACATTTTGACCATCTCAGAGAATTAGTATTCCCTGAGACAAGGTTTTAGAAATACTGTTATAAAGAAAATTGCACTTAATTCTCATAAAAGAGCAAGCGTACAGTTAAATATATCAACTCTTTCAGTCATTTTATACAACCCTAAGATTTTTTTTAAAAAAAAGCACACAAGAATTTTCATACATGGGAGTTGGGAGGACCCTGGCCTCAAGATGCAGATAGCACAGAGATCAAATAAACAACATCTTCCAATATTAGGGAATTCTAAGTGTGCCTGCAATAAGGCACCATGTGTCAGAGGCAGCATTAGGCTCCCTGCCTTAACTCTAGAAGATGTAGGCTCAAGATGGATAGGGCCCAGCAACCACAGAACGTCCTAGCACTCTGCCAGCACTGTAGGTTGGGTTCATTCATGCAGTGATCCTGTTGAATGTCTGTGGTCTTCAAACATGAAACACATCATCTCTTACAATTTCTGCATTATTCCCATTTTACAGATGAGGACACTCAAGCAAGTAGAGGTAACCTGATTTGCCTAAAGTCACACAGTGAATATGGGACTGAGATTGAAGCTCTGTCTGAGTTGAGATCGAAATCCAGGTCCATCTGCCTCCAAAGCCATTGTCACACTGTGTCACACTGTAACCCTCTCCAAGGGGAAGTCCCGCAGGGCCACAGCAGACACTTCAGAGCTTCTATAATGGGCTCTGAGCCTGGTATAGTCACACTCACCATCAGAAAGATGGGGTACGCACAGAGCCTGAACATGAAGGTGGGAAGCAGCAGCGAATCCAGTTCACTGGAAGATACAGGCTGAGGAAGCCAAGCTGGAGCTGCAATTCAGCCTTGAAACAGGAAAATTAGTTTCCCATAACCTTAAGAGGAAATTCATCTAAATGACAACAGAATAAAATTAACAGTCACAAAGTTCAGACTTGAATTTTGAAGTCCCTAACCAGCATCACCTGGGCTGTAAAAGAATGGTGCTGAAGTTGATACAAATTCATGAACATATCTCTCGAAAAACTGTGTGCTGTATAAAATCAATAATGCATACTCAATAAAAATATTAACTGCATAAAAACAAATTAGATCCATTTTCTAGCAATGTTGTGGAATAATTAGTCATCACATTCAATTGTATGAACAAACTTATTTACAGGCCCAAACATGGCGCAATGAAAGTACACTGGCTCTGTGAAACTACACACCTCCAAAAAGCTAGTCCGGCAGAGAGTAGGACCAAGGGACAGAGCTGACATCAGGGATGTCACAAGAATGGCCTATCGCCCACAGGTCCTTATTATCTTTGTTCAGTTATGACTTGTCTGCTGACTTGTCAGCACTTATGACTTGTCTTCTCTCCCCTGAATGTGTTAGTAATACACTGTGACCCAAAATTCTACAACACTGTCTCTTAATTAAAAACAATAATTACTTTGTGTGTCTAGGTTTCTAACTTTAATAGTGAATTATAAGGCCTCCTGCTTCCATTCACTTCCCTCTATCCAAGGCAGCAGGGCCATGTCCTCCATGGAGGCTCTCCCACACAGCCACACAAATCATGGCTCACAACACTGCACTCATGCCTTCTTGGAACATCTTCCTCCTGTCCCCTTCCTCTTCCCATTCAAAGCTTCCACATCTGCAGATCACTTCCGTGCCTACTGATCTCATCATTGTGCTAAGGAAACTCAGTGACTTTACTTCTCACTTGGTGAAAACACTTATACTTCCTGGTGACAATCACTTTGTCGTTGTCTTATGTTGTCATTTAATTCTCATTATTTCGTTCAACATTCCATTAGGCAGAAGAGGCCAGACTATGCTGTGGTGTGTAAAAAAGAAACCCTATATCTTAACAGTGTAACCTTTTAAAGTTTATTTTCATTCACATAAATGAAGAATGTTAGGGTCTCTTCACCATTCAAGGACTCAGAGATCCAAGCTCTCTCCATCTTGGGGACTGCCATCTCAACGTGCGACCATCAAAGATACCATGGCGAGGGAAGAGAGGGCAAGGAGGTAGCTTTCTCAGCTCTTCAACGCCCCAGCCCCAAAGAGACACACACCATGCTCTCCAACAGGTCCGGCTGGTTATACAGCCTACATACCAACAAGGAAGCTGAAAGTGTAGCATTTCCATATGTTCCAAATGAATAGAAGACCTGGATATGGGTGAGCCTTAGTATTCTCCAGCACAGTGAAACACATCACATCTCCCAAATAAACTAGGACATCGGTAATGCTAACTGAAGTTAAACTGGGCTTTGGTCATTTGGTAGTGAGCCGGCTTGTTTGAGCTCTCTAGGCACTCATCATACACATCACTGGAATTCTGCCAAAGTTCGTGGAATTGAGCCTCGTATATAATAGAATTGCCTCAGAAGTGTTTATTGATGGATTTAATCTGAAGACTGACAGGGAAAACATCATATCTGATCAAGTTATGTCTCTTCCCATAGTTCTTTGCCCCATTTTCTCGCTGATGAAAAAGTGCAGCTTACAAGACAAATGAATGTGACTGGGGTGTCAGAATTTCTTGTGGCTATCTCAATTGACTACACGCGAATGCTACAGCTCGGCAACTCTCCCTTCACTGCTCTGAACTCTAGGATGAAAGGAAATCAACAGTGATGGACAAGACCCTATTGAGGAGAAAATGAACTGACAAAACCTGGCAAGAAATATGTTTATGATACAATACAGCAAAATAGCATTTTGCCCCTGAACTGCCTTCCAGGGCAAGACTCAGAGCTGAGATGCTGTTATCCCCATTAACAGATGGGGAAAGTGATACCTGAAAAGGTTAAGTTTCTTGGTCATAGTCAAACGGTCACCCAAGCAAAGCCAGGGAGAATACCTACAAGGTTGCAGGCTTGGAGCTGTTCCTATTAAATTAGATGATGTTCATTCGTCACTGACAGCTTTGGGGGAAAATGGATCAATAAGCACTTCCCTTTGGGTCACTTTCCTACTGTGTCGGATTTATATCTGCAAATGTTTAAAGAGCTCCCATTTACCTGGGGTTTTATGACTTTGTTATAATTGCCAGAGCTGAGAGAAAGCTGTCTTCCGTCTGGCTTCTCCTCCTGCAGGGAGCAGTCCAAAAACCATGTCATCTCAATCATAGGACAAAAATGCTTTGAAGGAAAACAAATGCTGCTGCTTTTCTTTTTTCTTTCCTTAAAAAGAAATTGTTGAATTGTCTGGAAAAGTCAGACGATGACTTGCAAAAAAACCTTTCTTTAGGTTGTCTCCCTACTGGCAGGAGAGGATGGATCACGGTGGTGGATTTGCTGAGTTCCTCACCCAGGTCAGCATGAGAGATAGAAAGACTATTCCAGAGCCTCATGACATCATGGTCAAGCTGCTTTTCAGTCTCAACTTCTCAACGTTAAATTTGGGGTCTATATACCCATTCTTTTTTATACAATAAAGAATGTGTTATCTACATACCTTTATAACTAATACTTAAGGAGTATTATCACAAAGAGAGCTGGGGAATAACACTAGCACATTTATCTAAAACTACTTGATAATGTGGCATTGAGTTTTAGATATTTTCCCATATACTTTTCCATGTCAACTTACATCTTAATTCACATGCAAGTACAGGCCCACCGATATATACTCTTTCATGCTAACAAACTGAAAATTGATAAGCTTTTGTTTGCCTTTTTCTTATTTTTCTACTGCAGCTTCCTTCAGCCCATACCTGGCTTTCAACTAATGCACACAAATATGGAACAGTAAAAAGACAGAGGGATAAAAAAGAGAAGAAATCAGAGGAAAAGGAACGCTGTTTTGCAATTTATCAAGATAGGAGTATTTACATTCAATTTCATACCAAAAAAAAAAAAAAGGCAGCAAATGTTCTTGTTCCATATTCTCTTTCTTTGTGTAGCCTGTTTGTTTTCTCCCCTTGGAATTCCCTAGTTCAACTGTGTTTTCAGTTTAAATGTGTTTGTTGGTGAACAAAAAAACAATATCTGTAATGCTGGGAAAGGTAACCATTAAAGCAAACACCATGGCCAAGTCATTCGGAATTTGAACCGTAAATGAGAGAATATGTGATCCTTAATCAACTCACTTTGGAACTATCTCTGCACAACAGGGCAACTCTGACTAATGTCAGTGTCACTTCACATTTTAAAAAAGTATGCTTTCTAAGTGTTTTCAACTCATTTCCTATAATTTTCTTGACACAGTTTTTTTTTTTTCTTTCTTTTTTTTTTTTAAAGAAACTTCCCTTCCCTGGTGGCTCAGATAGTAAAGACTCTGCCTGCAATGTGGGAGACGCAGGTTTGATCCCTGAGTTGGGAAGATCTCCTGGAGAAATAAATGGCAACATGCTCCAGTATTCCTGCCTGAAGAATCCCATAGACGGCAGACTACAGTCCATAAGGTCACAGAGTTGGACATGACTGAGTGACTCACACTTTCTTTCTTAATGAGTATACAAAGCAAGACTCTATCTATTCCTAACAAACTAATAAATACAGAGTAAGTAGATAATACTGATGAGGCTGAGCTTTTTTGCACTAAAGCTTGGATTTTTTTTTTTAATTTTTATTTTTACTTTACAATACTGTATTGGTTTTGCCATACATTGACATGAATCCACCACGGGTGTACATGCGTTCCCAAACATGAACCCCCCTCCCATCTCCCTCCCCATAGCATCTCTCTGGGTCATCACCGTGCACCAGCCCCAAGCATGCTGTATCCTGCATTGGACATAGACTGGAGATTCGATTCTTACATGATAGTATACCTGTTACAATGCCATTCTCCCAAATCATCCCACCCTCTCCCTCTCCCTCTGAGTCCAAAAGTCCGTTATACACATCTGTGTCTTTTTTGCTGTCTTGCATACAGGGTCATCATTGCCATCTTTCTAAATTCCATATATATGTGTTAGTATACTGTATTGGTGTTTTTCTTTCTGGCTTACTTCACTCTGTATAATCGGCTCCAGTTTCATCCATCTCATCAGAACTGATTCAAATGAATTCTTTTTAACGGCTGAGTAATACTCCATTGTGTATATGTACCACAGCTTTCTTAGCCATTCATCTGCTGATGGACATCTAGGTTGTTTCCATGTCCTGGCTATTATAAACAGTGCTGCGATGAACTTTGGGGTACATGTGTCTCTTTCAATTCTGGTTTCCTTGGTGTGTATGCCCAGCAGTGGGATTGCTGGGTCATAAGGTAGTTCTATTTGCAATTTTTTAAGGAATCTCCACACTGTTCTCCATAGTGGCTGTACTAGTTTGCATTCCCACCAACAGTGTAGGAGGGTTCCCTTTTCTCCACACCCTCTCCAGCATTTATTGCTTGCAGATGTTTGGATTGCAGACATTCTGACTGGTGTGAAGTGGTACCTCATTGTGGTTTTGATTTGCATTTCTCTAATAATGAGTGATGTTGAGCATCTTTTCATGTGTTTGTTAGCCATCCGTATGTCTTCTTTGGAGAAATGTCTATTTAGTTCTTTGGCCCATTTTTGGATTGGGTCGTTTATTTTTCTGGAATTGAGCTGCATAAGTTGTTTGTATATTTTTGAGATTAGTTGTTTGTCAGTTGCTTCATTTGCTACTATTTTCTCCCATTCAGAAGGCTGTCTTTTCACCTTGCTTATATTTTCCTTTGTTGTGCAGAAGCTTTTAATTTTAATTAGATCCCATTTGTTTATTTTTGCTTTTATTTCCAGAATTCTGGGAGGTGGATCATAGAGGATCCTGCTGTGATTTATGTCGGAGAGTGTTTTGCCTACGTTCTCCTCTGGGAGTTTTATAGTTTCTGGTCTTACATTTAGATCTTTAATCCATTTTGAGTTTATTTTTGTGTGCGGTGTTAGAAAGTGATCTAGGTTGACCAGTTTTCCCAGCACCACTTGTTAAAGAGATTGTCTTTAATCCATTGTATATTCTTGCCTCCTTTGCCAAAGATAAGGTGTCCATATGTGTGTGGATTTATCTCTGGGCTTTCTATTTTGTTCCATTGATCTATATGTCTGTCTTTGTGCCAGTACCATACTGTCTTGATGACTATGGCTTTGTAGTAGAGCCTGAAGTCAGGCAAGTTGATTCCTTCAGTTCCATTCTTCTTTCTCAAGATTGCTTTGGCTATTCGAGGTTTTTTGTATTTCCATACAAATCTTGAAATTATTTGTTCTAGTTGTGTGAAAAATATGGCTGGTAGCTTGATAGGGATTGCATTGAATTTGTAAATTGCTTTGGGTAGTATACTCATATTCACTATATTGATTTTTCTGATCCATGAACATGGTATATTTCTCCATCTATTAGTGTCCTCTTTGATTTCCTTCATCAGTGTTTTATAGTTTTCTATATATAGGTCTTTAGTTTCTTTAGATCTTTGGAGCAAAGGAGAGGATGATGGGAAGAAGACACATAGGTATCAATTAACTTCTCTGAGCAGGCCCTCTGCCACATGCTTTACATAAAAATACATATTCATTGTGTCATCACAGACATCCTATAACATTGCTATTATCTCCATTTTGAAAGAAAAAGCAGTCGTGAGGCAAGAGGCCCTGGGGAAGGAAAGGCAAAGAATTTAAGAGCTTGTTTTACATTCTTCCCAGGGGAATTAGGTTTAAACACAAACTTGTATGTCTCCAAAATCCACTGATTAGGAAGAGCTATGGGGAGCTAGAAAATAAATGTCTATTTTACAAATTCTTCTCTGTTCATACCATCAATATTTCCTCTTTTTTAAAAGTATGACCTAGGACAGGTGCATACAAAAATACCTTGGAAGAAGTGAGACATCACAACAACTGTGTTACTGACACTGTATTTCTTTATGCTCCTCTTAAGTAGGGCTACACTCCTTCCCGGCTCAGTACCAGGGATAAATCCAAAGAGCTAAATAAATTGTCCTTCATGAGGAAGAAATAAATCCGGGGTTTTCCTTGAACTGTATTTTGACCTGCAGTCTTCAGTGATATATTCAAAATTCAACTTCAATCCAATAGTATTTTGGCACACGCGTGACACACAAAGTACCACATCACACTCTAGCACAGCTCAGGCTTAGAAAGTATAACAAATACAACTGGTAAACTTCAGCACCTAAGCACTGCTGTTTCTGCCCACCTTTTATCTGCATGTTTGACAAATACTGTAATGGTGGAAAGAAGCTGCTTCAGGGCACCAAACATGTGAAACTTTCCATTTCGAATACAATTCTGTTTTCTAAAACACAGTCCCAGGCAGCTCAGTCCATGCTTAGCTGTTCTTCAGAGATGTCAAAGATCATCTCTGCAGCTCTCTCCACAGCACGTGTTTTACATTATCTCAAAGACTTGCCAGGAACTGCCTCTGCGTAAATGTCCCTTGTAGAGTATAAGAAAATAAATGTTATTTCTCTCCCTGCTCCCCAAGCCCTGTTTCCTTCCTCCTATAAACAGAAGCCCAGGCACAAATGTGGGTGGAGCTCTCTCCTGGGAAGATACCGTATTCCAGCACCATATGTTCCTTTTAAAGAGAAGCAATCACAGCACCTCTTTAGCCTGTGTGAGTATCTGTCTGCTTGAAGCTCAGAGTCAGATCATAAGACACATATGTAAGACATATGAAAGGAAGTGGTCCTTACTCTAGGACCACTCCAGATTCCGCTTCTCTCTTTCCCAGCCAAGAGGTTGTTGTTGTTCAGTTGCCAACTTGTATCCATCTATTTGCCACCCCATGGACCACAGCACACCAGGCCTCCCTGTACCTCTCCCAGTGTTCACCAAAGTTCATGTCCATTGAATCAGTGATGCCATCCAACCATCTCATCCTCTGCCACCCTCTTCTCCTTCTGCCTTCAATCGTCCCCAGCATCAGAGTCTTTTCCAACGCGTTGGCTCTTTGCATCAGGTGGCCAAAGTACTAGAGCTTCAACATCAGTCCTTCCAATGAGTATTCGGGGTTGATTTCCTTTAGGATTGACTGCTTTGATCTTGCTGTGCACGGGACTCTCAAGAGTCTTCTCCAGCACCACACAGTTTGAAAGCCTCAGTTCTTTGGTGCTCAGCCTTCTTCATGGTGCAACTCTCACATCAGTACAGTCAGGAGGTGGGATCCCACAGAAACAAGTCTCACATCTGGGCAGCACTGAACTGTGTCTCCTGGCTTCTGTCCTGCAGCCACGTGGACCTTCATACTCTCCATGCTCTCTTTCATCCCAGAACTTCGTTCATGCCCTTCGCTTTGCTTTTATCTCTTCTCATTCTGACCAATGAATTCCTACATAACCTTCAGTTCCACATGTATAGATAAGCCTTCTTCTGAGTCCCCATATCTGGGTGCCCCTGCAGTACCCTGCTCTTCCCCAGTAACGCCCTGATCATATGCCACTGCTGCCCCCTGTTGAATTGCTCCCATGCACACTAGTCTACAAGCTCAGTGAGGGCAAACCCTGCCTCCACCACCTTCTCTGTGTATTCCTGGTGCCTCATATTACACCTGCACAAAGAGGTAGTCAGTGATATTTGTGGACTGAATTAATCCATCATTAATGTCTATCTATAATTTATTAATTTACGCATGGTTTATTAAATATTAAATGATGAATCCAATCAGATTTAACCCTAAAGGACAAAACAGACAAACAAAACCCCTACGGTGACCAAACAGAGGATCATCATAGGAAAATAACTGCCATCTTTCTTTTCCATCTGTGCTTCTATAACCTGGTACTGGACCCCTTTGCAGTTATTTCTGGTTTTGTTTGATAAAGAGCTTTATAAACCAATTTGAATGAAGACCAATGACAAGAGATTCACTCTCTTTCTCTCTTACTTCTCACAAAAGTTCTAAACTCAAAAATTCTAGAGTTCTACTTCCTCTTGGCAACAAGCCATGAAGGGCAAGAATAACTCGGATAAAGTAAAGGTGTTTAAATACTTTCCTTAAAGAAAAAAAAAATGTTATTTTTATTGATCAACATACTGAAAATCTCAACAGGATCAAGACTTCTGAGCATCAGATAATATCTGAAGAGTTTCAAAAAATACTTCATACAAAACAATTGATTTTCTACTCAGCAAAAACCATATCAGACAATTCTTCAAGGCTCACTATAATGCTCTTTGATCTTTGTTTTGTTACTTCAGAGTGGACAACTGAGCAAATTGTCTTAATTCATTGATTGATTGATTGATCGGTTTATTGATTGATCACACCAATGCCTTGAAGTCCCAGAGAGCACTCAGCCAATGGCATGAGATACTCAGCAACTGATAAGCAAATCCCAAGTAGCTAGAACATGAGAAATGGAGGGAGGGGAAAGAATTATAATAGATTATCTAAAAGCCCTGTAATGGTGGAAGAGGGAAAAAAAAGAGAGCTTACTAATAATGGAAGAAAGGGGTATGAAACAGGCCTTGAGAACCTGTGGGATTTGAGTGGTGCTCTAAAGATGTCCAAAGTGAAAGAGAAGAGTGAAAAAGTTGGCTTAAAACACAACATTCAAAAAACTGAGATCATGGCCCCATCACTTCATGGCAAATAGATGGGGAAACCATGGAAAGAGTAGACCCATGGAAACCATGGAAACTTTAATTTGGGAGGCTCCAAAATCACTGCAGATGGTGACTGCAGCCATGAAATTAAAAGACACTTGCTCCTTGGAAGAAAAGCTATGACAAACCTCAGTTCAGTTCAGTTCAGTCGCTCAGTCGTCTCCCACTCTATGCAACCCCCCATGAATCGCAGCACGCCAGGCCTCCCTGTCCATCACCAACTCCTGAGTTCACTCTAACTCATGTCCATCCAGTCAGTGATACCATCCAGTCATCTCATCCTCTGTGGTCCCCTTCTCCTCCTGCCCCCAATCCCTCCCAGCATCAGAGTCTTTTCCAATGAGTCAACTCTTCGCATGAGGTGGCCAAAGTACTGGAGTTTCAGCTTTAGCATCAGTCCTTTCAATGAACACCCAGGACTGATCTCCTTCAGAATGGACTGGTTGGATCTCCTTGCAGTCCAAGGGACTCTCAAGAGTCTTCTCCAATACCACATTCAAAAGCATCAATTCTTCGGCACTCAGCTTTCTTCACAGTCCAACTCTCACATTCATACATGACCACAGGAAAAACCATAGCCTTTACTAGACAGAGCTTTGTTGGCAAAGCAATATTTCTGCTTTTTAATACGCTGTCTATGCTGGTCATAACTTTCCTTCCAAGGAGTAAGCATCTTTTGATTTCATGGCTGCAATCACCATCTGCAGTGATATTGGAGCCCAAAAAAATAATGACTGACACTGTTTCCACTGTTTCCCATCTATTTCCCATGAAGTGATGGGACCAGATGTCATGATTTTAGTTTTCTGAATGTTGAGCTTTAAGCCAACTTTTTCACTCTCCTCTTTCACTTTCATCAAGCTTTTTAGTTCCTCTTCACTTTCTGCCATAAGGGTGGTGTCATCTGCATATCTGAGGTTATAGATATTTCTCCTGGTAATCTTGATTCCAGCTTGTGCTTCCTCCAGCCCAGTGTTTCTCATGACGTACTCTGCATAGAAGTTAAATAAGCAGGGTGACAATATACACCTTGACGTACTCCTTTCCCTATTTGGAACCAGTCTGTTGTTCCATGTCCAGTTCTAACTGTTGCTTCCTGACCTGCATGTAGGTTTCTCAAGAGGCAGGTCAGGTTGTCTGGTATTCCCATCTTTTTCAGAATTTTCCACAGTTTATTGTGATCCACACAGTCATAGGCTTTGGCATAGTCAATAAAGCAGAAATAGATGTTTTTCTGGAACTTTCTTGCTTTTCCCATGATCCAGCAGATGTTGGAAATTTGATCTCTGGTTCCTCTGCATATTCTAAAACTAGCTTGAACATCTGGAAGGTCACGGTTCATGTATTGCTGAAGCCTGGCTTGGAGAATTTTGAACAAGCAGAGATATTACTTTGCCTACAAAGGTCTGTCTAGTCAAGGCTATGGTTTTTCCAGTAGTCATGTATGGATGTGAGAGTTGGACCATAAAGAAAGCTGAGTGCTGAAGAATTGATGCTTTTGAACTGTGGTGTTGGAGAAAACTCTTGACAGTCCCTTGGACTGCAAGGTGACCAAACCAGTCAGTCCTAAAGGAATCAGTCCTGAATATTCATTGGAAGGACTAATGCTGAAGCTGAAACTCCAATACTTTGGCTACCTGATGCAAAGAACTGACTCCTTAGAAAAGACCCTGATGCTGGGAAAGATTGAAGGCAGAAGGAGAAGGGGATGACAGAGAATGAGATGGTTGGATGACATCATCGACTCAATAGACATGAGTTTGAGCAAGTTACAGAAGTTGGTGATGGACAGGGAAGCCAGATGTGCTGCAGACCATGGGGTCACAAAGAGTTGGACACGTCGGAGTAACTGAACTGAACTGAAAGATGCCCAAGATTTAACCAAGAGCTTCGAGTTACAGATGAGAAAACAATAAAAGCAAAGCTTTGGTGGCAGGACAATATATGACTACACCAGAAGGTAGTGAATAGTCCAGCTCGGCAAGGGCCCATGTGTATGAGCGTGTGAGTGGCTGAGTGGGTGAGGGGGCAGAAAGGCTGGAGTAAGAATGGAAGACGGGAGGATTTACAGGGAGATAAAACTATAGAGTTAACAAGCAACTCCTGGGCCACAACAAAGGAAATTTTATATTTTATTCAACTTGCCCTGACTTGGAGGGTCTATGTGATGAGATCCATGTTTCATATGTGAGTTTATGGACATCATTAAAGTGCTTAATGTCTCAGTTTTCCCTACTGTTGAAAGGGAAGAGATGCTATCACCTGCAATAAACACACTTCAGCAATGATTCCAAATATGTATCAGGTCTTACCTAAACCACTTTAGAACACCTGGGCAAAGAGTAATATGGAGCTAATAAGCTGGGTTTTTTTTTTTTTTTCTATACTTTGAGCAGAAAAAAAAAAGAAAAGAAAAGCTAGCTTTTACTGTAATATATACATTTTATTTCCTCTCTGTGATAATCAGCTAAAAATGATACATATTCATAAAAGGTTTCTCTTGATTCCCAAGACTGCAAGGTAATTTTATAAATGAATATATAAATGAGTCCCTTTAACCAACTGTTCAAAAATATCTACCATTTAGCTGTGAAATGTAGCAACTCTCCAGGATCCCATGGCAGGAAATAAAATATAACCCTTCGGAACAGCATACAGTGCCATGTGCCCCATGATCTATGACTCAATAAATATTAATTGATGATGATGAAGCAGAATCACACAGACTAGTGGGAGTTCTGCAGAACTGTTCTCTTATTTACCCCACCTCCCACCTAGACAAACATCTGCCCAGAAATGCAGACTTTTTTGCCTCACTCAAAATTGGTCCCTTATGGGAAATATTTGCAGCCCAGCACTAGATCAGAAACTAGGAAAAGGTCATTTTGTCTGGGAAGCATTCTGAAAACTGTAAAGCATCTCTCTCTCTTTCTGTCTCCCTCTTGCTCTCACTGTCTATTGTGGTGTGTGTGTATACACATCACTTTCTGCAGCATTCTGTGTATCCTGATGTTCCTGGAAAGAGACAGGAGGTGCTATGCATGCAGCTGCTTCTGTGTGGGACAGAGGACATATGGGCCATATGAATTAAACTGACTGTAAAACATTGGGAAAATAAGACAGTAATGTAAATTTCCCTTAGAGTGTGTAATCTGTTTTATGTCATCTCAACTGAACCAATGACTTGTAGCCAGGGGAGAAGAGCAGATGGGGAGGAGGTGGACCAAGGTGGACGTTCCCCTGAGGGGAAACAGAACAGCATGGAACTGGAGTTCTTGACATGCTGCCTTGCAGCATGTTTGTCTGGATCACAGCTGACAGGGTAAAACACCAAAGAGATGGCCGGTCCTACCCAGCTGACCCATATACCCTATAACCTTTGAAAATCCACA
Organism: Capra hircus; assembly: GCF_001704415.2. Taxonomy (NCBI): domain Eukaryota; kingdom Metazoa; phylum Chordata; class Mammalia; order Artiodactyla; family Bovidae; genus Capra; species Capra hircus. The sequence continues at coordinate 104,032,274 of NC_030811.1, forward strand.
ATCACGTGAGCAGCAAAAAGGGAAAGTGAGGTTTTATTTACCATCTTGAGGTGGTATCTAGGGATGGATCCCTCTATTTCCTTTAACCATTTTCCAGCAGAGCAGATAAGATCCCAAAGCTTAAGACTGAACTCCAAGCCTGATATTTATCGTGTAGCCTTTGAGATGCTACTGGACCTCTGTGAGTCATCCTTAGAAATGAGAATGGTAATAATTAATACACAAGTTTTGTCAATATTAAAGTCAGTAATTATCTGGAGAGGAAGAGGACCTAAGAGGGAGAAGCAACACATATCTTCAGTCTAGTAATATAAGATGGCATCACTGACTCAATGGACATGAGTTTGAGCAAACTCTGGGAGATGGTGATGGACAGAGAAACCTGGTGTGCTGCCATCCATGGAGTCGCTAAGAGTTGGACACAACTGAGTGACTGAACAACAACAAGTAATATAAGAAACAGAAGGAACTGAGAACAGGCAAGATGTGAAGGGTTTTAGGTTTAATTGTGTACACTCCAAATCCATGGGCTTCCCACGTGGGGCTAGCGGTAAAGATCCCACCTGTCAACGCAGGAGACACAATAGACCTGGGCTCAGTCCCTGGGCCGGGAAGATCCCCTGGAGGCCGGCATGGCAACCCACTCCAGTATTCTTGCCTGGGAAATTCCTCTCCCCCACAGAGCTGAATGTGACTTTATTTGGAGACAGGGTCTTTACAGATATAATTTTAAGATGAAGTCTCTAGGCTGGGTCCTAATCTAATACGACTGGTGTCCTTAGGGGGAAATTTGGACACAGAAAACACACAGAAGGAAGACAATGTGAAGAGACACAGACCAAAGATGGTCATTTAAACCAAAGAGAGAGTCCATGAATAGCTCCTTCCTCCCAACTCTAAGACGGGACCAACTCTACTGACATCCTGATTTTAGACTTCTAGCCTCCAGAACGATGAGACAATTACTTCTGCTGTTTAAGCCACTCAGGATGTAGTACTTTGCTATGGAAGCCTTGAGAAACTGACACACAAAATAAGGTAGTTTCTACATTACTAGACTAGATGTTATGATTCAAATATTAGCCTGTGTATTTTAGGAATCCTAAAGTCAATTCATCATAATCACCCTCTGAAATTTTCTACCTCTGGAAGGAGGAAGAGGCTGGAATTGGTGAGCCACAGAATCTCCAGCCCCTCCTAAGTAGGCTGAGTTATAAAGTCTGAGAAACACCTCCTGAAAGTAAGTTACTATACTTTTATTCAACCTCTGTATTCTTGCTGCTGACCATGGAGTAAGCATTTAATAAAGGACTGTCAACTGATTGAATCAATGAATGTTCTAAAAACTGAAAAAGGTCACAAAAACGTACAGGATTTAGCTCACATCCTCCTCTAGGTATGATAGCAATACATTGGGTTAAGATTATTATATGATTCCTGTGCTTCTTAAAATACAGAGGAAACTGTAATGTTCCCCTGGCTTCCCTTTAATGCTGTATTTGGAAAGGAGCCATGGCGGTCCCTCTGGTTCCTTCCTGTCATCTCCTTCAGAAGAGCCAACACATTCAGGCACTCGGGGGGCTAGTTTGGCAGCTGTCAAGCTTTGGATTATGCATCCTGAGCCGTGGCATCTGCAGCTGTTGGTGAGACTCATCTCCAACGCCTGCCCTGGCTGGGCTCCAAAGGCCAGAGCTGCCAAGGCAGGGTCACCAATTCCTGGGCTGTCAGAACCTCCTGGTGGCTACTTTCTTTCAGTCAACCTTGATACAAGGAAATTTGCCTTTAAATCAGTCCCCTGGCCCATGTCTTATTGAAGCTGCCTGCGCTAGACTGAAATGGTGCCAGAATCTTCAGCAGGGTCTCCAAACCTGCTGCGTGAGGCTTTGAAGCTAAGCATCTAATTCAGCACCAAAACAGAAATAAATGTTATTAGCTGTGTTATGTTGGTGAAAGTGGCATATAGCCCTCCAGTTCTCTGGGGCCAAGAGAGTCAGGTAGAGATGGAAGGGTCTTCCTCAAACCCTGTGGGTACAGTGTTCAGAGTTGTTCCTTCCCCCGCAACCCCTGTGCCCATTAATCTGTTCCTCTCCAATCCTTATAAAATGAAGGAGACATTTCAAGGTCTCTGATTGAATGAGTGATCAGCCTACTCTGCACACAATAGCTTCACATCTGAGAGAAGGGGCAGGGTGCCAGAGGCCATTAGACCCAAGGCCACTCACAGCAAAAACCTGAAATCAAAGGCCAGAACAATATGCACAGGCAGGGCAGTTTCTACACTTAAGAAGGAAATACAGAACTGTGGTTGGCAGACTCTGACAGAAGAGTAATAGGCTCTACAGAAAAGGAGATAAACTCTATAGGAATTAACTCAGCAAGTCACCAACACAAAGCCTGATAAAATAGCAAAGACCCATAAATGAGGTATTCATAATGCCCCATTTTCATCTGTTATCTAAGGTTTGGAACGATTGTTTAATGCTGTACACAATGTATTCTTCAGAGGATTTATCTGTAATTATAAATCGAGTCTGATTTCTTTTTTAGATCCCAGTTACAACCAAAGTTGCTCTACTTAAAATAAGGCTTGTTTGCGCAGTTAAGAACATCTATTGCACCCTCTCCTTTATTGATCCAAGGTCAAGGAGTCAAAGATCAAACCAGTACCAGCAAACTACAGGTATTCATTCCTAAGATCCCATGACAAAATAAATGGAACCTTCCAATGAAAGGGTTCAGAAGTTCAAACTGAAATGAATTGAAGCCAGAAGGCAAGTGTTTATTGAGAGACTATAGGCGATGGCACCCCACTCCAGTACTCTTGCCTGGAAAATCCCATGGACGTAGGAACCTGGCAGGCTGCAGTCCACGGGGTCACTAAGAGTCGGACACGACTGAGCGACTTCACTTTCACTTTTCACTTTTCACTTTCATGCATTGGAGAAGGAAATGGCAACCCACACCAGTGCTCTTGCCTGGAGAATCCCAGGGATGGGGGAGCCTGGTGGGCTGCCGTCTATGGGGTCGCACAGAGTCGGACACGACTGAAGCGAGACAGCAGCAGCATAGCTCCAGCTAAGAGTAACAAGTATCTTACATTTATGCTAGTCCCTCAGCTTGACCTTGTAACAGAATATTTAAAATAAATATTAATAGAGGGTATAATATAAATGCATACATATATGAATATATGCATATACAGGTATCTTTTAAAGTTACATACCCCTATATTTTATGAGTATGTGAAAGTCGCTCAGTCATGTCCTGCTCTTTGCAACCCCATGGAATAGTCCATGAATTCTCCAGGCCAGAATACTGGGCTGGGCAGCTTTCCCTTCTCCAGGGGATCTTCCCAACCCAGGGATCAAACTCAGGTCTCCCACATTGCAGGCGGATTCTTTACCAGCTGAGCCACCAGGGAAGCCCAAGAATACTGGAGTGGGTAGCCTGTCCCTTCTTCAGTGGATATTCCTGACCCAGGAATAATTTGCCAGAAAAGGAGCAGGTTTTCCACGCTTTAGTTCCCATACTTCTCACCCTACCTACAACCAAATTTTAATATTTCTTCAATCGTCAAACTTCAAAAACTTTCAAAGTACTATGCATTTCCCTCTAACCCTATATTTTAGTGGGGCTAATGCTGGAATTGTATGTGCAAAATATGAGGAAAAAAATAACGCCTGGATTTAAGTCCAGATTCTACTATAGACAAATGTCTCAACCTCTCTGAACCCTGATTTTGTCACCTGTGAGATGAGAATGATGATTACCTCAATAGAGTAATTGTAATAATTATATGAAATAATGCTTATGAAAATATCCTCCTTATTATTTTTCTATATTAAAAAACACTAGGAATTACTAAAAAGATTATGATTATATTCATCACTGACTTATAAATAGTTGTTTCAAGGGCAGAAGGAGGCAAAATGTCAAGTTTATGGTTCTTGCCTCACAAGACTACCCTTGGGTCACACCTGGATTTCAGCCCCACCCCGCCCTCCACTGGGCTTTTTGTTTATAAATGCTTTCCCAGCCCAGCCTATGCAGGAACACGGCAAAGAGCAGTCCTTGACACATGGCCCAACTGTCAGAGTCTGTGATAAGCACCCTAAAGTTTGAACACAGCTCAGAGCTGGTGATTCAGAAATAGTAAGCATCTATATGGAACCCTTCAGTGCAAGATTTATAACTACAGATTTTTCTCTAACTCCTTTCTGATGGAGTTTGAAAGAGCTATCATTAAGCAGATGCTTTCAGAAGAAATAATCATTGCTAATTCTCGGCTACTTGATAAAACGCTGTCCCCCATACTTCCTGTTCATCAACACACAAAGGCATTGATAAGACTGGTTTCGCTTTTGTTGGAACATGTGTTAACTACTCCACTGGTATCAGTGAAGCTCATGGTTACAAACAATGAAAGAAACTCAGGTCACACCAAGGAGATATTTCATGCCCAGCTTTCCTGGTTCTGTTTCACTAAATCTCTTCTCCTCAAATAAAACACAAGCTTCTACCCACAGCAGACCCTTACAAGTTCCCTTACAAACCCCACAGGCAGGAAATGGAGAGGGAATATAATGGGGAGAATCAGGTCCTCCACCAGTTTCCTAAGGGTAACTCTAATTACTGCAGACCCTCAGCAAACAAAGATGTTTGCCCTCAGAGACAGAAAAGAGAAAAGAAGAGAGAAAAAGACACTCCATGTATGATGCACTGTCTACAAAAGGGCACAAGTTGACACCATCTTTGGAAAATAAACATGTTTCTCCAAAGCAAAGGGTTTATCCTAGACACCAAAGCATTTTTATTAATGGGGAATTAAGCTACTCAAATTATACAGAATGCCTTCTAAAATTAACTTCATCTTGCAATATTAAATCACCATGACAGATTTTTCAATAACCCTGTGGAATCAACATTTTAATTTTTAAATAGTATATGTAAGTTTTGTAGTTCATATCAAGCTGGTCAACAGTGGACTCAGCAGCCACGCACTAATGGATAATACAATTTAACAAAGATATCAAAATTATGCAGTGTTGGAATTTTTGTCTCATGGTGCAGGCATGTGAGCTTAATTGCTCAGTTGTGTCTGATGCTTTGCAACCCTTTGGACTGTTTCATGGTGCTTTATGCTATTTCAGGTGATTCTGGTTCTAAAACAAAGAAATATCCCCCAAAATGGAACTGTTTTTTTCAGACTTCACTTGTTGGGATTGTGTTTGTGTTATAAGACATTGTTTTATAAGAATTAGTTTTCTCTTTTGCCACAGATCCAGTGCCATTGCTTCTGTATATCCCCCACCTCCTCAAATGACAATGGGAATGTTATTAACAACCTCAGATTGATTCCTTTCCTTTTAGAAGACCCTGCCTTCTCCCTTCCACAGAGACTTGAGAACCAATGAAAAGCATACAAATCACTGTACTATTATTTATTTACACAATGTACATTGATTGACCCTACATGGCACATGGGGTCAGACGCTGGGGTTAGAGAGAGATAGGGAGCCTCTGCCTGCAGGAGTCACACTAGACATTAGATGTTTAGAAGACAAATGTTGAGCCAATATGAGGTCTCACAAGTGAAGAACAACTTCTTTTTGTGCGGCTCAGACCAGTCACTGTGCTCACCCACTGGTGGAGAAATATATTGACATTCTCTCTCACCATATTAATCTAGATAGAGACTCGTAAGCATAGCCCTCTGTGAATGAAGGCTTACTGAAACAGACTGAATGTTTGTGTTACTTCAAAATTCATATGTTGAAACCTAGTCCACAATGTGAGAGGATTTGGAGGTGGGGCCTTTGGGAGCTGATTAGGTCTTAAAGGTAAAGCCCCCATGAATGGGATTGGTGTCCTTATTTAAGAGACCCCAGAGCTCCCTCGCACCATCCACCATGTGAGGACGCAGAAGACGGCCATCTATGAGCCAGAAAGTGGGTCCTGATCACACACTAAACATGCCAGAGCTCTGATCTTGGACTTCCCCAGCCTCCAGAACTACAGACACAAATTCCTGTTGTTTATATGACAGTCTGTGGCATTTTGTTACAGCAGCCCAAATGGAGTTAGGACTCTTTCAAGTGTCAGGCACCATTCAGAGCATTTTATAGATATTTGCTTCATTTAATTCTGGAAATTTTCCTTTGAGAGAGGAAGCATTATCATCATTTCCATTTCACTGATGAGAATAGCAAAGTTTATGGAACTCAACATGGCAATGCCACACAATGAATGAAGCAATCAAAACGCTAACCTAGATCAGACACCAAGGAACCACTAACTCCAGGTGCCGTCTGCAATCTGGGTTTGTTAGCTGAACACATCTAGATTTTCTCCTGAGTCGAAATACACCTGTAAATAAGCAAGTATTCATCTAATTATAATTTTGCTTCACATGTAGAGAGACAACTAAATTTACAATTTAAAAAAATGCATCACAATTTATCTGAGTATTGTTCCACTGAAAAAATGTTAGTCCTGATTTAATAATGAGATACTGAGAACTGTTTAAAGTTGAAATCAGAAACTTTGGATGGGCACCAGGTTACTAGTGATACGAGATCCACTTAAATCAGCTTGGCAAAACCTAAGGATTCTTTTTAAAGGGTGTTCCTGATTTCATCATTAATCAGCTTATTCTCCTTTTTCCCTATTGACTGGCCATCGACTTCAATAGAACACTCTGGCTGTTTTCAGAGCTTTCTCATTCAGCCTTTAAATTAGCTAACTTCCCAGCCACAAGGCAGGTAGCAATTTATGCCAAACAAATCATGAGGCAGGAGGCACTCTGAGGAAAGACTGCTTATTTCCCTTCTGTTCTCTCATGAGGAGGGGAGAAGTGACAAATGCTTGTGGGTTGGTAAACTGTACTAATTTACAAGCCTGCTGTTATCTTTCTAATGTAACACTCCCTAGAGGAGCTCTGAGGAATGATCTAGTTGAAGCTTTCAGTTTCAATCAATAAACTTGGAAGATTATGAAACATGGGCTCCTATTTAATACAGTAAAATCCAACCTTTATATCTTTGGGGCTTTGATCAACTTATAATCAAAATTATAAGTTATTTTGAAGTATAAGTTAAAGAAATTAAAACATGAATTAATATAGTGCTTGCCATGTTTTATGACCAAAATAATAGTAATAGCCAACATTTGTATAGCTCATTACTGCTCAAGATATTCACTAAGATGCCTTGAAGGCATCTTAACATCATCACGATCCTCACTGCCGCTACCATTCACTGACCATCAGACACAGTGCTGAGTGCTTTACGTACACTCAAGAGATTCCCGTTCACCTTCAAACACTTTGTCCTTGTAATGTTTCATATCCTAGTGATGAACCACCACTATTTGATTATGCAAGTCAGAAATCTAAGTGTCATCCAGGCACACTACCCTCTACATATCTCCCAAATATAGTTAGTTATTTAGTGTTAGTCACTCAGTCATGTCCAACTCATCGCGACCCCATGGACTATAGCCCTCCAGGCTCCTCTATTCAGGCTCCAGGCAAGAATACTGGAGTGGGCTGCCATTTCCTTCTCCAGGGGATCTTTCCAACTGAGGGATCAAACCCAGGTCTCCTGCAATGCAGACAGACTCTCTACCATCTGAGCCACAGGGAAGCCCCTTCCAAATATAATCTGTAGCCATATCCAATCTATCTCATACCCTAAATGTATTTCTAATACACCAGCATCTCTCTAGGTCTGCCACAGACCTAGACTTTAGCCCATGTCTCTCATCTAAACTGTTGCAATAGCTTCCAAATTGGCCTTCTGGCATCCTCTGCCCTCCCTCCACTCCCCATTAATCCTACCAGAGCAGGTGCTAGAAATGCGAATCTGGTTACATCACAAACACAACTGCTATTGCGCTTAACATCCTTCAAGGACCAGGTCCTGCACCTTTACATGCCCTGCAGAGCACAGCGGGGTCTGCGGCCTGCTCCCGGGCACCACCTTCTCCCTCCAGCTGCCACAGCATTTGTTCACATCCTTCAAGTGTACAGTGTACCTTCTGCCACATTGTGCCCCATTTCTTCCACCCAGAATGCTAGTACCATCATTCCCTTGCTGAGTGAGTGCTAATTCATCTGTCAGCTTTCATCTCACACATTACCTTCCTGGGTAAAACTTTCCTGCCTTCCTTGCACAGACTCCTCACCGCCCACTCAAGTCAAAATGTTTTTTATTATATTCCCTCATAGAACTATACTCATTTTCCTTACTATCTGTTCAGGGAGATTGTTTGTCTTACTCATTAATGTCTCTTCACTTCCTGGATCAGTAATTAAGCAACCAAAGGCAGGTACTCATTGATTAAATATTTTACTTACAAATTACACTCCAAATACCTTCTCACATTTAATTTTCACAAGAGCCATAAGGAAGAGAGATTAAGTAACATTATCTCCATTTTTATAAATGAGGTGATTAAGACCCAGAAAGGCCATGTCCCTTGCCCTAGAGCTTAGGGCAACTGGGTGATGGAAACACAGCTCAGACTTGGATCTTTTGACTTTACGATCTTCCCAAAGCACTTAGCTGACTTCCAAACAAGAAACTGTATTGTATACATTGTCATCAACTGGCATGATAGACAGTGTTAGATCAACCCAAGCAAAGGCAAAGAGATAACAATTATCATAATAGTTGCACAACTCAGCAAATGTGCTAAAATATAGGCTTGTCCACTACGATTAGATGAAGCTGATGCCATGTAAACTGCACTTTGAGAAGACTGTTTCTGAAAATCACAACTCCTAAGTGATGTTTTGGAAGTCAACCCAGAAAGCACCTCAAAAACTGTTAAAATACTTGATCATCAACTCTAAAGGCGACTTTAGTATTCTTAAAGTGCTGTCCTCACACTACATGTGTAGAATCACACTGGATGCTGTAAAAGTGCAGCTGCCTGGGTCCATTTCCAAAACTGAATCCAAAACGACTGGGGATGAGATCCCAGAAAGCTACATTTTTAATGTGTGTGGGAAGTCGTCTGTACACACATTGAGGCTGAGAAACAGTGCTCTCTGTGCACCAGGACTGCTTGAAAAAGGCACGTGTCCTCAAGGAGAAGGCTAATCACCTTGTTAAGACCTTGTACATATGAGAGGTAATTCTTCAGTTCAGTTCAGTTTAGTCGCTCAGTCGTGTCCAACTCTTTGAGACCCCATGAATCGCTGCACGCCAGGCCTCCCTGTCCATCACCAATTCCCAGAGTTCACTCAAACTCACGTCCATTGAGTCAGTGATGCCATCCAGCCATCTCATCCTCTGCCGTCCCCTTCTCCTTCTTAGGTAGGTTGATAAGCAGTCCAGGGCCCTCAAGGAGGAGAAAGGGACATTTTTTTTTTCTACTTTCCTTCATCTTAGTCACATAAGATGTTTTTTCCTTAAGCTCTGAGTTGTTACCACAACAATCTATTTATTATAAGACTAACTTTCTTTAAGATCCCCTGGAGAAGGAAATGGCAACCCATCCAGTATTCTTGCCTATAAAATCCCATGGACTGTAGCCTACCAGGCTCCTCTGTCCATGGGATTTTACAGGCAAGAATACTGGATGAGTTGCCATTTCTTTCTGAGTGGGTTGCCATTTCCTTCTCTAGGAGATCTTCCTGACCTAGAGATTGAACCAGGGTCTCCTGCATTGCGGGCAGATGCTTTACCATCTGAGCCACCAGGGAAGTCCAACCTTCTTTAAGCACAGAGCTAATGATTACACTTACTCCTTGGAAGAAAAGTTATGACCAACCTAGATAGCATATTGAAAAGCAGAGACATTACTTTGCCAACAAAGGTCTGTCTAGTAAAGGCTATGGTTTTTCCAGTGGTCATGTATGGATGTGAGAGTTGGACTGTGAAGAAGGCTGAGTGCTGAAGAATTGATGCTTTTGAACTGTGGTGTTGGAGAAGACTCTTGAGAGTCCCTTGGACTGCAAGGAGATCCAACCAGTCCATTCTGAAGGAGATCAGCCCTGGGTGTTCTTTGGAGGGAATGATGCTAAAGCTGAAACTCCAGTACTTTGGCCACCTCATGCGAAGAGGAAAAGACTCATTGGAAAAGACTCTGATGCTGGGAGGGATTGGGGGCAAGTGGAAAAGGGGACGAGAGAAGATGAGATGGCTGGATGGCATCACTGACTCGATAGACGTGAGTTTGAGTGAATTCTGGGAGATGGTGATGGACAGGGAGGCCTGGTGTGCTGCGATTCATGGGGTGGCAAAGAGTGGGACAAAACTGAGCGACTGAACTGAACTAATAATTACACAACAAAACAACTCATCTTGCTCAAGGGTATGTTTTTGCTTAAGCTCTGTACTAATGAGTATATAGCAACAATGTATCTTGCCCGAGGACATGTTTCTCCTTCTTAACAGAAACCTGACTAATCTTGTTATCTTGTTATGTTGTAGGAGTGGGTCTGGTAAGACCTTTCTATTGTAAGCAACCAACTGCAAGACTGATTAAGACTGGGGCTCTCTCTGTCCCCTTCTGATGTTGATGTCAGAAGCTTTCTCTGTCCCTTGCTATACTTTAATAAAACTCTTGCTACACAAAAGCTCTGAGTGTTCAAGCCTTGTCTCTTGTCCTGAAGCTAAATTCTCTTCTTTGGAGATCACGAATCTGACTCCGTTCACCATAAGCTATCATACAGAGATATTTGCCTGCTCTTCAAACTTAGTTTTCTAGCAAACAATGAGATTTCTAATAACTGAGAACAAAGATACTGTGTATCTTACACAATATTCACCTAACAGCTGTTGAATGTTTAGTGTATGCAAAACTTTAGTGCAAACTGAAATCTTTGAAAAGTCCCATGGGAAACCCAGTGGACTCTAAACGTGCACGTTTTACAAAGTTTTATGAAAATTATCTAACAATATATTATTCTGGAGAATAATATATCTCTAGAGTTTGTTAATATGAAAAATGTGATTTTAAAACTACTTTTTCTTATGTATCTGACTTCCACGAGAAACTTCTGCTGAGTGGTTAGGAATCCAATCTGCAATGTTGAGCTCTGTTATTTCTTCCTAGATGCAGGTATTCTAATGCTGTATTGCTCATAAATGACTGTTTTGGCCACTCAGGTGACTCTGGGGTTAATTACAACAAACAATAAGGACCTAGAGCTGAAGAGGAGGCTAAGACAAGCCTTCAAGGATCAAGCAGGTTGTTAGCAATGAAAATGATCCCAGGTCAGTAGGAAAGTTTTGAAGATCTATTTGAAGGTTCCTAAATGAGGTTAGGAATTAAAAACAGGTAAGTAAGGGAATATATAGACAGAAACACAGGCAGCAGAGGCTCAGAGGACCAGCATTCTGCTGCTAAGCAGGAAAATTGATTTACAAACGCAGAGCAAAACCAAAAATCTAATCCAAAATGACATAAAATTAAAAGTTAAAGTTTTTAATCTCTTACTATGTTCAGGATACCATGCTACAGAATGTCTTTGATCCTTTTGGAGCTAAATAGGGGCTAAGCAGGTGAACCCCAGAACAAGTGATTTCCCTGACACACCTTGCTCTCCATTCATTTACTATTAATCTTGAGATAGAAATGGCTCATCAATGACTAGGAAACAGAAATTGCATCTGAATGGCTGCAGCTTCTGTGATGCTGCTGCTGGACATACTTGTGTCTCCTTTCTACATCCTCCTAAAGTAAATCTGATGCCAAGTCTAACTGAGTCTCATGAAGCTAGTTCAGCTCAGTTCAGTCGCTCAGTTGTGTCCGACTCTTTGCGACCCCATAACCAGACTGTATTTCTTGGTCTCAAGAAATACAATCAAGGCTTCCCTAGAGTCAGACAGGACTGAGTGACTTCACTTTCACTTTTCACTTTCATGCATTGGAGAAGGAAATGGCAACCCACTCCAGGGTTCTTGCCTGGAGAATCCCACGGACGGGGGAGCCTGATGGGCTGCCGTCTATGGGGTCGCAGAGTCGGACACAACTGAAGCGACTTAGCCGCAGCAGCAGCAGTGGCTCAATGGTAAAGAATACACCTGCCAATGCAGGAAACATGAGTTCAATCCCTGGTCCTAGAAGATTCCACATGCCGCAGGGCAACTTAAGCCCGTGAGCCACAACTATTGAGCCTATGCTCTAAAGTCTGGGGGCCACAACTACTGAAACCCTCATGCCTAGAACCTGTGCTCCACAACAAGAGAAGCCACGCAATGAGAAGATAAAGCATCACAATGAACAGTAGCCCCTGCTCGCTACAACCAGATAAAGCCTGTGCAACAACAAAAACCCAGCACAACAAAAAATAAAGAAATCAATACTTTTTTAACAAAAGAAACACAATCAGTTAGATAGATACATACAGAGATACATAGATAGCTGGATGAATGATAGGTAAATGATGGGTAGATAGATAAATACATAGATACACAGATACAAGAAAGAAAAGTTAGTGAAATTTGCCCCTGCCTTCAAGGACCATGTTACCTAATAGTAGGGTAGAGATCAAGAACAATATTGCTATCCTAAAAAGGTATGATATGAGAAGAATATAGTACTCTTGAGCTTAAAAGGAGAAAAAGATTATTTGAAAATAGGAAAGGCTTTGAGATGCGGTGGGATTGGATTCATGCCACTGGGCAAAAAATCTTCCAGCAAAATGTTTACCGGAGACAAAGGATGAAGGCAGGACTCAAAGTTAGAGGAACACGTAATAGCCCCTTCAGCTATGAGAACCAGTGCTACAAGAAGACAGGAGGTTTAGGCCTGACGAGTTGTTTGGTCGGGATTAGATCACAGAGGGCCTTGCAGGCTGAACTGAGGGAATGTGCTTTAATAGGGTAGAGCCTGAGGAACCACTGGAGGTGACAGAGGAGGGTGGTGATACGACCAAAGCTGCTCTTCGTGAAAGCTAACATGGTGATGGTGTTCAAAGTGAACTGGCCCTCTGATTGGTGATAGACGTACTAGCAGGCTGGCCATGTTCACAGTCAAGTAATAGGTTGGATGGGCCTGCACCAGGGTAGTGAGACAGAAAGCAGAAAACAGACAATAGAAATGCATAGATATGGAGACCACAGACTGCTCCTTCACCTTTTCTCCCTCAAACACAACTAAAGTGAAGTTTTAATTGCTCAGTCATGCCTAACTCTTTGCAACCCCATGTAGCCCACCACGCTCCTCTTATCCATGGAATTCTCCAGGCAAGGATCCTGGAGGGGGTTGCCATTTCCATCTCCAGGGGATCTTCCCGACCTAGGGATCGAACATGCAGTCAGATTCTTTACAGTCTGAGCCACCAGGGAAGCCCTCATACACAACAGGAAATGTTAAAAGGGAAGAGACTTTGTTGTGGGGAGGGAGGTGGGAGGGGGGTTCATGTTTGGGAACGCATGTAAGAATTAAAGATTTTAAAATTTAAAAAAAAATTAAAAAAAAAAAATAAATAAATAAATAAAATAAAAAAATAAAAATACAAAAAAAAAAAAAAAAAGGGAAGAGACTTGAGGTTTGATTTGGATATATAGAATTTTAGGAAAAAACTGAAGAAACATGGAAAACCAGTAGGAGAAGAGCCACAGCTCTGTGCTAAAGTTAAAGGATTTTATATAATGACATTATGTCATCAAATTGGAGTATAGTGAAACCATGAGATGATGCTGAATATGCATTACAGGAGGGAAAGTAACATAGAGGCTTCATAGGGGTAATTTAGAGTAAAATGCCAGAACCAAAAATACAAGAATTCAGATCTTGGCTTTACTCAATGCCCACGTGACCCTCCTTGGGCAAGCTGTTTTACCTTTCTGCACCTCAGTTTCTACATCTGTAAAATGGGTACTAAAATAACAGTAGTTCCTATCTCACAGAACTATTGAAAGGTGTTCCAATTATCAATCTATTTCCTCAAAGCTTCAGATTCAACCTTTGTTGCCTGCTCTGCACAAATGGAGATGGCCCTTTAAATATTTCTCCTTTGCCAGTGGGCCTGACACTAAGCACCATCATTAGAGGGCAAAAGAGAGTTGCTGGAAAAGGAAGGGGTTTTCCTCCCACTTCCAGCTTGTCTCATTCATCAGGCTCCCTGCTTGCGGTCTTTCCAGTAGCCGGCTTTTGTAGAGAGTGAATTCTGTTTTCCAACACCCAGCTTCTGCAGTGTGTAGCAGCCAGCAACACCGTAGCCCCAGAGGATGACTTCTGAGCAGGTCCCGCCAGTGGAGCATGCTGGTATCTTGTCTGCCACTCAGCGTGCCATGGCCACACCAGAGGTCTAGATCTTGGGTGGGGAGGCCCACTTTCAGGTTTATTTCTATCTTGGGAGCTCTCTTAGCCTGGGGATAGTGGCACCTCCTGCATCTGCTAAGCCTATACTTTTTTTAGAGTTCTCTTTACTTCATACTGGGCTTCCCTTGTGGCTCAGCTGGTAAAGAGTCCGCCTGCAATGTGAGAGACCTAGGTTCGATCCCTGGGTTGGGAAGATCCCCTGGAGAAGGGAAAAGCTACCCACTCCAGTATTTTGGCCTGGAGAATTCCATGGACTGTACAGTCCATGGGGTCGCAAAGAGTCCAACACGACTGAGCGGCTTTCACTTCACTTACTTCATACTAGCCCATCGCTCATTACTTCAATCCCGTGTTATGCTCATTAATGCTTTATATTTTCCTTTCACTACTCAAATCACTGTGTGACTTCTGTCTTCTGGTTGAACCCTGACTGATGTAGTAGGATTAATAAAATCCTATTTGTTAAGGATAAAACAGTGCCTTTTACATAATAAGCACTTTTTAAATGTTTGTTACATTAATCTTCTAATATGAGGGCCAGAAAAGAAAAGAATATGTTTTAGCTCTAGCATCGCATAAATGTACCCTATGACCTGGTAACCTTGGGAAAAGAAAAACTATTTGTTTTCCTTCTTTTTCACCTACAGCTTTTGCCACTAAATATGTTTATACAATAAAACCCATTGCCTGTCATACTAGGTAAAGACCAGGCATTTATATTAATTAAGTGATATTAAAAACAAATATACAGTGAAAGCATATATATTATAGTGTTTTTAACTAGTAGGCAATGTTAACACTGGACTGTAAGTTAAGTTTATAAACATCCCTGTATATCATAAAATTCATTTCTATTTAAATGGTTTCCCATATAACAAGATCAAAATGTCCAATATGCTGTATGTTTTAAATGTGTTTTCCTGCATATTTTTAAAATTTTACATTCATAATGATTCCATAGAGCATTTAGGGAAGATATTAGCCTACAATTTCTGAGATAGGAAAACTGAACTGGAAGAGGTCAAATGACTTGCCTATGATCCTGTGGTACAATTAGTGATGGATGTAGATCCACCAGTTCTCAACGAAACTTTTTTTTTTCCCTCCAACATATTAACCCCCAACAACAAAGATCAAGATCCTAAAACTGCAAAGCCACTCACAATCTTATTTTCTTCATCCACAAAATTTACAATTGAACTGGGTGTTACATTAAATTTCTTACCAGTGCCTAACAGCTTTGATTCTAATATTTGAAATATAAATCCAGACTTTCAAGACTGTTTTAATGTGTCATTTGGGAATCACTGTATAATTCTTTTTAACAATAATTGCATCTGCTAGACATCCTATTTCCAAAGGTCTAAATAGGCCCAGAAATCTAGGTTCTAGAAGGTCCTGGGTGCGAGGGACTGCATGGCTAGGTGTCTGCACCACTGCTCCTAGGCACCTGGACTCCTTGTTTCACAGACATATGTTATACAGCACAACTCCTAAAACTTCCAGGAACTGGTCATTTGCCATTTCATTACTTGATAACAAATTATAGTTTCTCATTTTTGCATTGTGCACATGAAAAGTCCAACTTCAGTTTAATGGTGAGAACTGATAGCCACATTATATTATGAAATTTAGAAACGACAGATCCTTAGTGCTTGAAAGAGCCAGAAGACAGAAATCATATCTGTGACAGCTGACAGAATTTTTTTCAAAGTTCTAAAAGCCAAAACCGAAATCATGCTGAAGATCACAACTCAAAAACAAGTATCATTAAAGGATTTAATAAGACAGCTTCCAAGATCACAGACCAGATCTTTCAAGATTAGGGTTACAGAGTCCTCATCTGTGGCATTTATCTTTGAACATTATGTTTTGTTGGAGACTTCTTAGAGCTGAGAGTATAAAGACTAGTAATCAAAGTCAGACTCTGTAACTATAGGCTAGGGGACAATCACCTACTTGTTTAACCTTTAAAAAGTGAAGAGGTCAAAGTGGAGAAAGCCTGCATTAAAATGTGATGATTCTGTGAAAGGTTTGTATTTTGCTATTAAGATTACAGATGGCTTCCCTGGAAGCTCAGTGGTAAAGAATCCTCCTGCCAATGTAGGTTCGATCCCTGACCCAGGAAGATCTCACATGCCTCGGGGCAGCTAAGCCCATGCAACATACTTATTGAGGCTGTGTTCTAGAGCCTAGGAGCCGCAACTGCTGAGCCCAGGTGCCACAAGTACTAAAGCCCGCATGCCAAGGAGCCGTACTCCACAACAGATGAAGCCACTGCAACGAGAAGCCCCTGCTCTCCACATCTAGAAAAAAGCTCATGCAGCAACAAAGACCCAGCACAGCCAAAAATAGATTTAAAAATTTTTTTAAAGATTACATATAATGCACCAGCTGGTTCCAATGGTTATGGGCAGAGTTACCACCATTCTAATTAAGAAACAAGTTACTTTCAAAAATTCTACGTTATAGCAGCAAAAAACTGAGCAGTCTAAACAATACTGTGCCCTTCACAAAAGAGGAGTCTTGTGTTTGGAAATAGAGTAATAGCGAACACTTACATGAGGGCTTCCCTGAGAGCTCAGTTGGTAAAAAATCCACCTGCAATGGAGGAGACCTCGGTTCAATTCCTGGGTTGGGAAGATCTGGCTACCCACTCCGGTCTTCTTGGGCTTCCCTTGTGGCTCAGCTGGTAAAGAATCTGCCTGCAATGTGGGAGACCTGGGTTTGATCCCTGGGTTGGGAAGATACCCTGGAGAAGAGAAAGGCCACCCACTCCAGTATTCTGACCTGGAGAATTCCCTGGACTATATAAGAGTCAGACACAACACTGAATGACTTCCACTTTCACTTTCAAACACTTACATGTCAGGCACCATTATAAACTTCAAAACTCAGCAATTCATTTAATCCTTACAATCACCAATTAGGAAATGCCAGGCTGGGATTCAAACACAAGCAGTCAGATCCTAAAGCCTGTGTGTAACATCCTGCGTCTTCCCAGTTCAACAAACTTCAAAACTTTCCAATCAGGAACTGTTTCTATGAATCAATGAGTCATCAATTTTCAAGAGAAACCATAAATAAAGAAATTCAAATGCCTGATTTAATGCTGTTTACCATTAGGGGCTATTTGACAGATGGGATTTTAGGCTGTTGAAGGGAAACTGAGTTTTAAGATGCCAAAATGACCACTACTTAACTTCACACTTCCAGAATACTGAGCTTTCTGTCATCTGAGCCTTCTGCCATGTTTTTAAGTTAGGTCCATGCAGCCCCAGACACCACAAAAAGCCTCACCCTGTCTTGCCCCATCTGAGTTGCAGAATCTTGACCCTTATGGTCAGGAAACTTCTGCCAGTGTAAGTCTACACGTAACAATGCCTGGATATAGTATTTTAACTCACAACTATACAAAAATAACAAAAAGGTTTGTTCAGAATATTGGAACCCACATTCTATTATACAGCGAAAAAAAAATTCGCTTTACTTGACAGTTCAGTGACTTCATACAAAACAAATGGTAAAGGATGTGAACAGAGTTCTCTGCCTGTCTGTGGTTCTTCCTCATGAGGGAAGCAGAGACCACCTGTAGCTAAGGAAGCTGCAGAGGGAGTCTCTGCTGCTCCAGCCCTTCCCTCTACTGTGAAGCCCAGGGTGGTGAGGAAGCTATGCCTAGGCCAGCTGCACGGGCCCACACTCACATATGTGCAACTATGGCATGAAGAGGAAAGATTCCCAAAACAGACAAACCTCTGAGGGCTAGTTGGGCCTTGCCCCAGCCCAGCAGCATAAGGCACCCAGCTTTGGCTATTCTGGCCTAGCTTCCCATGAGGTCTTAGTGTCATTTACAGAACTTGGGGGCCTCTATCTCAGTGCAGACCTAAGAGGCACCGGGAAAGTGCTATACCCACTCACTCATTCACACCCATATTTTTACACTGCTTCTTTCATAGCTCAACAGTAAACCAAAGGGTAAGTAACTTAACCCAAATCCAAGTCTCATTCTTATTAATCTTCAACAATGGAGTGGCCTTTGCAGGCTGGTAAAATTCAGTGGAGATCTCTAGTGTTTGCATCGGACCCTTATTACTAAGTCTTGGTCGTTGCCTGAGCACCTGCTGAAGGTACACAGTTTTGGAGCACTGACTGGTCACTGTGAACCTCAGGTGTGGCTGCAGAAGACTGTCGAGCCTGGGGTTTCCCTGGGCCTTCTGTCTGAGTGGTCTCAGAAAGAAGGAAAATTCTTATGCTAAAACAACTTGGTTTTTAAGTCCCTTTCATACAAATGGCCTCTTCCTAAATGATATAGGAACTGAAAAAGAATCTTCCACTGGCACAGTCAGAGATACTTCCTGTCTCACACCATTAATCATCACCCCCGCCCCTGGAGTGGGGGTTTCTATTAGCATTACTGCCTCATCTCATCTTGTTTGATATGAGGTTTACACTATATAAAATCTATTTACTTCAGGCTAAATATTCCTAAATCCAAACTCTGAAATGCCAACTGCCAAACTTTATACTTTCATGTTAAATAAAACAGATACCATCTGATTAGAGAAAAAAATTCCAAATTCTCCAGGAAGTCACCCACACACATGCATTATCTACCTGACCCTAACCTGGACTCTAAATAGAGTTCATACTGATGTTGAAGCTGAAGCTCCAATACTTTGGCCACCCGATACAAAGGGCTGACTCACTGGAAAAGACCCTGATGCTGGGAAAGATTGAAGGCAGGAGGAGAGGAGGACAACAGAGGGTGAGACGGTTGGATGGCATCCCCAGCTCGATGGACATGGACTTGGGCAAACTCCAGGAGCTAGTGAGAGACAGGGAAGCCTGGGGTACATGCTGCAGTCCAAGGGGTCACAATGAGACGGACATGACTTGGTGATTGAATAACAACAACAACAACAACTACTACTACTACTCTTTTGACAGAATAACATGTTTTCCTTTCCTGGGTCTACATCTTATTATTCTATCTAACTGAGTTCTGAGAAAGACCTGGAACAAGTATCACATTTGATATCTGTCCCAGGGCTTTGTGGGCTTCCCAGGTGGCTCAGTGGTAAAGAATTCGCCTGCCAATGCAGAAGACGGTTTGATCCCTAGGTCAGGAAGTTCCCCTGGAGAAGGAAATGGAAACCCATTCCAGTACTCTTGCCCGGGAAATCCCATGAACCGAGGAGTCTGGTGGGCTACAGTCTATGGGGTTGCAAAAGAGTTGAACATGTCTTACCGACTAAACAAGCAGAAAACAAACAAAAAAATGACTTTGCACATAACAGCTCCTCAGAATAGTATGATTATTGACGGTTATCAACACCGAAATTCATGACACAAAATTATCAGTGTCTAAAAAGGCAAAAATTTCATTGCACTCTAATTCCCAAAAAGAACTGAAAAAGAATGTGTTCCAATACGAACAAGTAAAAAGAGATTATTTTCAACTTGGAAGGGATTTTCCACAAATGGAAATTTCAAAAACAGTCAATATCATCTTTAAATTGCTTCTGGTTTGCAAGTGTTATTAACTTCACCCAAGGTTGGGTCTAAATGATAGGGAGAAACATTTTTGAAAGTGGGAGTTAGGGGAAGCAGGGATACTGATAAACCAGTGGTCATTAACTTATTCAAAATACCCAATCTCAGCCTTGACAAAATCTATCAATTCTATTTTTCTCTTACCAAAATTAAAGCATGTGGCCATAATTCGCCCAATTTCCCCCCCGATTTGATTCTTTTTCTTGATACCTTATTGGTTAGTGGTAGGAGCTGCTTGACAGGTGTGATCATGAAAGCTAAATGATCAGCAAGCCCCAAGGATATCCCTTTCAAAATGAAACTGATGTCCATGTAAATAACGCACTTGTAATAATAACTTGCATCGGTACAGTGCTTCATGGCTTAAAAAGCATTTTCAAATACCTTAGCTCATTTGATGCAAAATTTTCACAAAATAAGAAGAGCAGGACTGATCTCCTGTAGAAGAGGAAACCTCAGTTGTAATATGACTGCTGTAAGGAAACAGGTTAAATCTTCTGTTATTTACATGTCTCCGTTCCATATATTGAGAGAGGCGTTGGTCATTAAATAGATTTAGCTGAGCATGGTAGGAGAGCACTGTGTTTTCCATATGCTACTGTCAGACATTGTTCTACGACGTGTTCTCAAGACTTAGCCTGCGTCATAATCACCTGAATGGCTTGAGGTTGCTGAACCCCACTGCCCGGGGTTTCTGAGTCAGTAGGCTGGGGTTCGGGAGGGTCACATTTCTAACATGTTCTCAGGCAACACTGGTGTGGAGGGTCTAGGGAACCACACTTTGAGAATCACCTGTCAGGCATTCAAGACCATTCTCCTTTGTCTCCCACTGACCCCAGATGGAAACATGAACAAGTCAAAAGGCTTTTCTGCTCCCTGTTGGGTTCTTTTGAACTGCAAATACAATTGCTCTAAATTACAAACAACTTTAATTCAGAAAGTAGAATGTGCTGTTTATGATATTAATCAAAGCACTGAACTTAATATTAAAACATCTCCCTCTTCAGGCACTCTCAGGCTGGAAGACAGACTGCAGAGTAGGAAAGAGGGGTGTGGCTGGCTTGAGGATTTCCCTGCCCTGAGCTCCCCCCACCCCTATATACCAGCTCCTCTGTGGTTGAAAGTGAAAGTGAAGTTGCTCAGTCATGTCCGACTCTTTGCTACCCCATGGACTGTAGCCTACCAGGCTCCTCTGTCCATGAGATTTTCCAGGCAATAGTACTAGAGTGGATTGCTATTTCCTTCTCCAGGGGATCTTCCTGACTCAGGGATCGAACCCAGGTCTCCCTCATTGTAGACAGACGTCCCTCTGTGGTTAGTGGAGGGCATTTTGTGGAGGCAGAAAAAAAAAGAGATAGAGGGTGAAGAAAAAGACCTTACATGAACTGGTGCTGCTGTGACAACCTCCCATGCTCTTGGTCAGAGTTTGAAGCTAACTCTATAGTGGGGGCTCTATAGAGGGGGCTTTAGTGGGAGAGACTATTTGGAGAATCTCAAGGCTGCAGGTTATCTGATCTATTTCTATTCTAACCAACTTCCACTTACTCCTTGCTCAGCCTCTAGAAATCTAGTGTTGAGCCTCTAGATTCTCAAGAACCCTTGGTCCCTTCAGGAGGCCTTACTGGAGAGGCCAGTGTTCACCCACATTAGCTCTCTCTCACGTGGTTCGCCAGTAACAACACCACATACCTTGCCCAACAAAGTCCAGCAATACACACCAATCCCATGGCAGCCACGGCCGCGCTACCGTTCTCATGCATGTGTAAGCCTTGGTCCTCTAAGACTTATCCCAACTGCAAGGATTGTACTTCAGGTTTTCCAAGTAGACCTATGGACGTCTCTCTCACAAAACTTGAGGCAAAGGAGATAATGCCCACCTTACACCCCTGGGGCAAGGGAGGATACAGATTCACAATTCACTATTGTTCAGTTGCTCAGTCTGTCCAGCTCTTTGCGACCCCATGGTCTGCAGCACGCTAGGCTTCCCTGTCCTTCACCATCTCCCGGAGCTTGCTCAAACTCATGTCCATCAAGTCAGTGATACCATCCAACCATCTCATCCTCTGTTGTCCCCTTCTCCTCCTGCCCTCAATATTTCCCAGCATCAGGGTCTTTTCCAATGAGTCGGCTCTTCACATCAGGTGGCCAAAGTATTGGAGGTTCAGCTTCAGCATCAGTCCTTCCAGTGAAGGACTGATACACTATACCCCCTGCAATTACATCTCTTCACAAACCTTGGCTCCTGTTCCTTCTCCCTGGGCTCTTTCACATTTTCAAAATATGAAAAAGGCTAGAAAAATGTGGAATTGGCTTTTGGTTATTGTTTCTATGAATTCAACCTAGGAAAAACCACCTTCAGCGTTTTTTATCCATTATATCATGGTGTGTAATGGTTTATGTTATGTGTCCATTTAGCTAGACTATAAGGTCCAATTGTTTAGTCAAACATCAGTGGAGATACTTTCTGGATATGACTGACATTTCTTTCAGTAGACTTGGAATAAAGAAGACCACCCTCACAATGTGGGTGGGCCTCATCTATTCATAATCAGTCAAAAGTCTTAAGAGAAAAACTAAGGTTTCCAGAGAAGGAAGGAATTCTGCCTCCAGACTGCCTCTGATTCAAGACTGCAACGTCATCCTTGCATGAATTTCTAGCCTGGTGGCCTACCAGGCAAGCTTCAGACTTGCCAGCCCCTGCAACCACGTGGGCCAATTCCTTAAGAATGTCTGCAAGTCAATCTCAAGATAGATAGATAGATAGATATTTTGCTGGCTGTGTTTCTCTGAACATTAAAAAATGCATGATGTCTCCTTGAGACTTCTATTTTAACATCCCTTTTTAAAACCTCACAAGAATCTATACTATCCCCATTTTACACAAGAGGAAATAAAAGTGCAAACTCAATAAACGAGACAGCTTTCAGTGAAGGTATTGTCAGGATGCAGCCCTGGGATTTGAACAGGTCTCTCTGACTCTAAATATCATATTCTTTCACTACTACAAAGTATTACCACATGCCCGTAAAAGCTGAACCACTAAATCAGTTGCCTCTCATATGTGGATTCACCCATGAAATTATGTATGCCTAGAACAAAAACAGTGAATTCTGTTATTTAAGCTCAAGATAGTTCTGTCAACTTGACTGAATCAACTGGTTGGCACTTCACAAAGATCAACCATTCAGATGACTGATTGCATTTGATTTGCCTTGTCAAGGTATTTGGAGAGGAAATATACTTGTAACAATAGTAAAAAAAAAAAAAATTCAATGCAGTCATTTTCTGGAATCTTTACTATGTGTGATCTTCATACACCCTGTATTGCCAAACATCTATGAAGAACATATTATTAACTCATTTAATAAATAAAAAACTGAGGTTCACAGACATTAAATAAAGTTGCAGAGCAAATAAGTTTAAGTCCTAGCTCTCTGGGCAGTAAAACAAAAACTAATTCCTACTCACAATTTGATACAAAGAGAGGAAAACTGAACAATACCTGTGAAAGTGTTTATCACAGAGTTTAGCACAGTCTACGTATCCAAGAAATATTAGTTTTTCCCCCCTCCTTGCAAAAATAATTATACTTATCTGCCTAAACATTTTATTCTGCTAAAAAAATGTAGGAAGGAAACAGAAAACAAAGTTGAGCCAATACATACCTCCTGTGAGCTTGCTGACCACCTGATTCTAGGCCTTTGGATACTAGGGCCTCCAATACTAGAGACAGTAAAAAATCTAGGGTGCATAGGTATGGCCCTTCCTAACAGAAAAATGCTTTTAAGATCAGCCAACTACTCCCTATGGTTTCCTCACTTAACTTTTGGATACTCACTCTTATTTAAACCAATAAAATTAGCATTAAACGCCCTATCTTATTGATGTTATCCCACATGTTATTCCTGTAGCCACAAACAAGCAGAAAATTCTCTCAGCATACAAGAGAGAAAGAGTCCACTTTCTTGTACATATGAATATCTTGTCTGAATAAAGTGGCTTCTTCCAGAATCTTCTCAAGCCAAAAAGTGGACCTTGAACTTACTGGAAAGTTTCCTGGACTATATAATCTTTCTGATTGCATATATATGAGCATTTGATTATGTTGCTGACCTCAGTGAGCTGAAAATAGGCAATTAATTTTCCTCTGAGCACAAAATAGGACACTAACCCCAGGTCAAGGTGGGAAAATATATTGTAGTCATATAACCACGAAGTCTATACTACTCTTCAGATTCCTACTCAAGGTAAAATTAGCCTGAGTTGGTCCTTCATTCTATCAGGACAAAAATGTTCTTTCATCACACAGTACAGACAAACATTCCAGGAGAATATAAGGTATTGGGAAAAGCAGCAAGCAAAGTCAAAGCACAAGACACTATGATCATTTATCACTTACTGACCTGGTGCCATTTTTACATCAGTGAAATACTGTTTGAACTCTACCTTTCATTCAGCAGCACTGAAAGAGCTATGGCTATTGGGTTAAAACTGCAAGTAGCTTAAAACACACTTCCTTCCATGGCTGTTACAGAAGGCTCACAAGGAAATATTCTTCCAAGTAAGCTTACCATCATCCCCACATTATTTAGAAGATATCAAATCCCACAACATAACCCTGGTGACAGCTCAAATCTTCTAGTTCAAAGGGCACACCCCTTAATCACAGATTTGTCCTGCCTCACAGAGACAGTTGAGATGGTGGATTATCCATCACATGGTGACCCGGGATAACATCCTGAGGGCTCATGGAAGAAACAGGTAGGTTTATTCTTTGAAAATGAACTTCCCACACTCATTGACTCTTGATAGATTACATTTTAGAAGAGAATAAAGGAAAGCCCTTTCCTTCTTTTTCTGTCTCTCTCACTTAGAACACTCTGGCTACAAGGGAAATAATCAATAAATAGAGCTTCCAGCCAAACTTAAGGGGATAAACGAGTAAATGCTAAGCTTTGGAGTATTAAGAAGCTTCATTGTGCAGTGTCAGAACAATTTCCATGTTATTAGCTCTAACTACTCCCTCCACCAATGGGACTGACTACCAGGAACAGCATCAGCACGATTCTGCTTTCCACTCTCAGGCATGACAACAACAACGACAATATAACAATAATGATGATGAAGCCACCTTCCATATGTACAATTTTTCAAGTATATGGAGTTTATATATATACCTGTGGAGTATGTAAGCTCCATGAAGGTAGGAATCATGTCTGTCTTCATTAGCATCCTGTCCTCCAAAGCCTGTCAAAACGCCTGGTGCCTGTCAAACTGCTTGGAAATAAATTTTCCTCGAATAAATAAACTAAACACCTCATTTAATCATCCAAAAATAACATCGCTGGACATGGATTCCTGGTTCCATTTAACAGAGACTATAACTAAGATTCAGGGAGGCAAGCAGAGTACTCGAAATACACACTATTTAGTGCCTGAGCCAGAAGATGCTCTGAAGCATTCTGATTCCAGATTTAGTGTTCATCCCCTACAGTGCTGCCAAACTTGATGAGAGCTGTAGCATGTATAAGGCAAGTAACAAGATTAGCACATCAAATGCAGCAATAACTGTGCCTCTGAAAAGAGTGCAAAAGAAAAAAACAAAGCTAAAATTCTAAGTTCAGATCACAATAAAAGTGCAGTGAGGAGTCACGTTCAAGAGATTGGTCATTATTAATCAAATTATAGATCAGCCCCAATAGCCACATATTTTCTTGCACTTGTACTCAAGAGACCCTTTTGTAAAACATTCACAGAAAAAGATCGATACCTCTCTGGAGGTAAGTGGCATAAATTATGTCTCAACATATACACCACGGGAGTTTTACTGTGTGTTGTATACAGTAATTGCATTTTATAGATGGCTGTGGAAAGCTTCAGTCCTCATTGATTTTGATCATAAACTAAAAGGCGACAAAAAGAAAAGAACAGCACTTTAGATGAAGAAGTCAGTCAGCTGAAGCTGCAGGAGAAAATGGAAATTTGGCATGCTGAATGTGATCAATTCATGTTTCTTGGAAAATGAATGTAGATATTTGAGTGCTTTCATTATGAGCCAGTAGCAAGACTTGAACGGTACTGTGAGCATCTCTGTTCCCCTAATAGTCAGTGGTGGTACCTAGCAGCAGGATTTAAGACGACAGGAAGCCGGCCTACACTACAGCCCTTTCTAACTTTCCACATTATGGATGCCATCAGAATGGCTTATGAGCCACATTAACTGGATATTTGTGTTTTTATTATTGCATTTAACGTGTCTTTGGGATTTACTATCAAAATTAAATGGAGATTGTGATGTAACCTGGGACCATCGGTATGTTGCTAACATTTCTAATTTCCAGAAGCAGATTTTTTCGAGCATTTCTCTCTTGATTGCCTTCATTTCTTCATGCCCTTCACAGCAAGCAATTCTGAAGGGATGTTAATGCAGCATAACAACTCTTTACCCTTTTTCGAGGCCAATTTTGCAATATGGGCAAAATGATTGGAAATGAAGTCCTGAAAACACTGAAACCATCTGTCAGGGACTCAGTTAAGAAGATCCACACTGTTTCACAGCCAAGGATGGGGATAAATTATGCCTGGCTGGAAATGTCCAAAACAAGTGGATTCCCATTCAAGCTTATTAGGATAAATTACAAAATTTTTTATCCTTTGTTTCCCTGGTAAAAAAAATCACACTTTCAGATGATGATAAACCATAAGTCACACAGATGAGGAAGAAGCAAAATAATTGTTTTTCTAATAATAAATCATACTCAAAAGCACATGTCACTAAAAGAAACCACAAGTTCCTATTAAAACATCTGTAGACCTATTTACATTCATAGACACAATCCTGTGAAATGTTCCTGTGCATTTTGTAAAAATAACCCTGTTAATATTTAATCACAAAGTACCAGAAGTACTTGACTAATATTTATTCATGAAATGTATTTGGTAAAATATTAAAGAACTAGAGGGTGGGGCTGCTGTGATTAAATTATATCGCTTGGGATGTCAAGCTTTAGAATAAGTTAGACCCTGTGCCTCCTTTCTCTCAAATATTTATTGCCATTATGAAACTATTGACATCTTACATAGAAAGCAGTGATTCTCACATGTTTTAACACAGATTTTTTGCTAGTAAACAGTGGTCGTCCAAATGCTCCCACAAGTGTTGGAGCTGACGTACTTCACAGAAAGCCAAGCTCTCCCAAGTGTAAGTGGAGAGTCACGTAAAATGAGTCATCACTTCTGTGTTGCTTCACTCCCAAGGTTGAACATAAACGAAAAATAGGGCTCTTTCTATGAAGTACCAAGTAGAAAGTTTGGTTTCAAAATTGCAATTGGTGAGTTAAATATGTTGGAAAAAACAGCCTGCATATATCCCAGGACAAATCATTTCTTCCCCTCCCCCAACCTCCTGCTAAAATACTGGAAAAAGGTGAATTGAAACTAGATCAGCGATTTCTGTGCTAACTGGACTCAGTTTGTCGTGACTTTTTTTTTTTTTCATTTAGTCTTAATCTGAAGAATTATTTGGTGTTAACTTCTCTCTAGGCATTATGAAGTACTTTTTATTAACAGAAAAGAGGTTGAGTATATAGTTTGGAGAGTTATAGAATCTGAATGCCCAAATCAAGAGTTTACCTTGAGAGAGATGTTCCAGAGAGCAAGATTAGTAGGTAACTGAGAAGAAATCCCTCTCAAGACTGGGTCTCAGGGTCATAAGTTTCTGATTTTACCAGTGAGGATGCAGTAGGATTTGAGAGCCAGAGGAATCAAGGTACAGGCTCAGAGAATAAGGTGGAATGCGACTAAATTAAATCAAGAACCCAATCACTTTAAACCAGAAATCAAGTCAAAATAGGACCCATTGTCCATCAACTCTTTTAACAGCATATTGAACCTCAATAACTGTTCTGAGTTACTGAGATGCAGAGAAGTTTTTCTGATTTCAGCCATTAAACTGGTCTCTGAACCTAGAGCAGACAGAGATTGAGTATCCACCTAGGGAACTGGGGGAATGCTGTGGCCAGTCCTTTTGACAACCACTCAAAACACTAATCCTAAGTAGTTTTACAGACCAGAATCGGAAAGCAAAAATCTTGAGCTTTTCTTCCTAAATTGGGATTACCTTGGGATACTTGACAGACATCTATTTTGGGAGGGACCACTAGTAGGTAACAGGAAGTTCTCTCTATACAGCCCACAGGCTCATGAATGAATCAATCATTCACATATAGTAACAGCACCACCCACTCAACCATTAGCCCCACTTAGACCTCCAGGGGTGTTATAGCCACTAATTGTGCAAATGGCTCTGAAAGTACCCAAGTGCAGTACCTGGAACATCATTCACAGTCAATAAATTTTAGTTCCTTTTTCCTCTCTCATTATGTGGGTTAGTGGTTTAATGCCCTGGACTATGGCACCAGAATTTTCTGGAACTG
The DNA here is from genome assembly GCF_001704415.2 of Capra hircus. Lineage (NCBI taxonomy): Eukaryota > Metazoa > Chordata > Mammalia > Artiodactyla > Bovidae > Capra > Capra hircus. The sequence continues at coordinate 104,060,542 of NC_030811.1, forward strand.
GAACAGACCGAAATCAGAAAAACTCAGATATCTTTTGAATAATAGAGTTTCTTCTATCTGAAAACATCACCCACCTTCCAGAAGGTCCCATATGGAGCACTGAGGAAAGACAGGGGCATCCTGCAAACAGGCCAAATCTTCATTAACACACAGGGAGGCAGACGTAACTGTGATTTCACCCTCAACTCTCAGCCCTGCATAATGAATCTGCCAATTACATGAAGTTCTCTTACACAGAAATTCTATATCCATGTTCCCTCCTTCAGAACTCCATGTGTTATGATTCACAAATTCAAGGAACTCCAGAAAATGCCTCTGAAAGGCTTGAGTCCAAATACCCTACATCAGAATCAATACTGAGAGTTGAGGAAGACTTACTACAGAATTCAAAACAGTTATTGATGTTTAGTACACTGCTAAAAGATAGAGCTGATAGACAATTGAGCAACAGAAACAAGAGCATTAGCTATCATTTACTGAACTCTTACCACCTGCCAGAAACTATATACCATGCAAAGCACAAATTATCTCATTTCACCTTCATAATGAAGAATTGATGCTTCTGAACTGTGGTGCTGGAGAAAACTCTTAAGAGTCCCTTGGATGGCAAGGAGATCAAACCAGTCAGTTCCAAAGGAAATCAACCCTGAATATTCATTGGAAGGTCTGATGCTGAAGTTGAAGGTCCAACACTTTGGCCATCTGATGCAAAGAGCAAACTCATGGGAAAAGACCCTGCTTCTGGGAAAGGGTGAGGGTAGGAGGAGAAGAGGGCTACAGAGGATGCGATGGTTGGATGGCATCTCAGACTCAATGGACATGAGTTTGAGCAAACTCTGGGAGAGAGTAAAGGACTATAGCCTGGTGTGCTGCAGTCCATGGGGTCGCAAAGAGTCAGACATGACTGAGTGAATGAACAATAACAACAAAGCTTTGAGATGAGTCCTACCATCATGCCCATTTAACAGAGGAGGAAGCTCAGTCTAGGAGTGGTTAAGTAATTTACGCCAGGTCACGCATCCAGTAGGTGGCAAACCTACTCAGAGATCCTGACACAGAAAGATATGTGAAAGACATAAGTCCTCTATTACCTTTCTGAAGAACAAAGTGATCCAAATTAGAACAAATACACAAAATGGAGTTGTCGTGTAGTTTCTCTTAAGTGAACCCAGTTGGAAGAAAGAACATAAAAGATGTAAGACCTGGGTTCAGTCATTTTGATTTCTATGAGAAGATTAGCTATGTTCTCTATGATTTTCCATTTGAGGGTAGCTCTATTTATTTCAGGGCAAGCTGATAAGTAAAGTTAAATTTTTAAAAAAACTGTATTTGAAGAAGCTTAAAGTTTTTCCCCAGTGATTAAAGAGACATGGTACTAATCCACAAGTAGTGCCCCACTTATGGACTAGAGTTATAGAATGGAAGAACAAGAGAGAGGCTAACCTAAGATGCATTTACCATCATATAAACCAGTGAGCTGATGGAAAGAGAAGGAAACTAATATCAATGAAATGCACACTATGTGCTAGGCATTTAACATATTCATTAAACAAATATTTATTAAGTAACTGTTATAGGTCAGGTTCTCTGCAAGGCTCTAGTGTATAATGGTAAACAAAATAAACACAGTCCCTGTTCTTATATGCATAATCTGTGGTCAGAGAAAATAGACACTGAACAAATAATTATTTGAGTAAATATAAAGTCTGACATATAAAGGCTATGAGTGAGATATATAAAAGGGCAGGTAGTTTAGATAATGAGTAGGGTCAGGGAAAAAAAACTAAGGAACTTACATTTAAGCAAAGAACTGAAGAATACATATGGATTAACCATATCCAGAAAAATAGTAAGGGCTGTCCAGGTAGCGATAACTGCAAACCAAAAATTCTGAGACAGGACATGATGTGTGCAGGAACTGAAAGACTGCACAGCCAGAATGTTGAGAATAAAGGCAGAATGAGCTTGGAGAGGTAGGCAGGGGTCAGATCCAGCTTGTCAAGAATGTATTATCTCAATCAATTAAGTGATGGACGCAGGTCTTTATTATGTCCAGCTTGCTGCTGCTGTTAGTTGCTCAGTTGTGCCGACCCTTTGAGACCTCATGAACTGCCGCACACCAGGCTTTCCTTTCCTTCAGTGTCTCCCAGAGTTTGCTCAGACTCATGTCCATTGAGTTGATGATGCCATCCAACCATCCCATCCTCTGCTGCCCCCTTCTCCTCCTGCCCTCAGTCTTTCCCAGCATCAGGGTCTTTTCCAATGGCC